>NW_022589999.1:0-36048 GCF_004348235.1 Phoca vitulina
TGGGGGGCGGGCCGGGGAGGGAGCCGCGCCTGGCCGCCCGCCCCCCCCACCCCCGGCGAGAACACTGTGAAAGTGGGGGGCAGGAGCGCGGGCGGGGGGAGGCGGGGCCGGCGGGCTGTGCGCTTCTCTACCTCTCCCGGCCCCTGGGGCCCGCCTCCCGCCGACCAGGCTCAGCAAAATGTGAAGTGAGACATCCCAGCCCGTCCTGGGCCAAGCCCTTCCCCAGTCTCCTTACGGGGCCCTCGTGGGGGGCCTGACTCCTACAGTGACCCCCGAGGTCCCCCAGAGGGCAGGGCTGGGCCAGGAGGGACAGGAACAGTATAGAAAAGACAGGAAGGGGAGAGGGAGGGAATGGAGGGTGGGTCTGTCCTATTTGTTGCTGTAAATAAAGTTATTTGTCCGTCTCAGATCTCCTTGGCACTCAGGAGTAGTGTCTCAAAAGCAAACACTCCCTCTCGCCCCAACACACACACAAAGCACCCAATGGATGGAGGAGGCCTCCCTGCCCTCTGGGGTCCCTTCACTCCTTCATGTTCCCCCTGAAGGCAGGAAGAAGAGGGGTACCGGCTCTCCACCATTTTTTCCCTCTTCCTGCCAAAGGGATGGGGAAGCCCAGGGAGGGAAGAGTTAACCCTTGGCATAGAATTAATTAACAACAGATGTGTTCCGGTTTTGATTAATTAATCTCCTGCTGACTCCTGCTTCTCGAAGCCCTTCCTCGTGATGGCTCGGGGCCTTGGGTGCCGCCTGCGTCAGTGGCAGAGTAGTGCCCGGGGAGGGGCCGGCTCAGGCCCGTCGCAGCCTGGGCTTGCTCCTGGGCCACGCGGGGAAGCAGGTATGGCCTGAGTGCGGGTTACTCGGCCCAGCCGCAGTCCCGGACTGTCAGGGGGCCTGAGAAAGAAGAAAACCGACGGGCTTAGCCGAAGCCTTGGAGGCCATGCGGCCGGCACCGATGTCTGCTGGGAGGGCAGCCCTCCTCACCCCATCCTGGGCCTGGAGAAAGCCAGGTGTCCAGGGTGAGTGAGAGGACTGTCCCGTGGTTGGACTCAGATCCCCCTGAGGGGAAGACAGGGCTGGAGAAGGCTTCCTAAAGTGGAGAAATTGGTGGGCACTGCTTCCTGAACAAAGGCTCGAGTGGCCAGGAGGGATTCTGGAAGGAAGGAGGGAGCTCAGAAAAAGGGCCAGATGAAATGTGAACTCTCTTAAGGAATGCCATATGGGGGAGCAGCCCGTGACTGGGAGGTGGGTGCGGTTGCAGCAGGAGGAGGTAGTAAGGGGGTGAGAAGGACTGACCAGACCACGGCGTGCCTCCCCAACACACACCCCCCAACAGGTACACAGCCCTCACTTTGCCAACAGCAAGGTTTCCCTGACCTCTAGGATCTCATAGGAAACTCAGGACACCGAGAGGAAGGGACCTGTCCAGGGTCACATAGTCAAGACCAAAGCCAAGAGAGAAGCCCTATCTCCTCAGCCCCCCAGTGTTCATTTATCTGTTTGTTGATCTGAGTGTTTGTTTAGTGATTGCACACCCAAAGTACAAAGGCTCATCTGTGCATACACAAGCATATACGCCTATTTTCTCTTTTACAAAGATGTCAAAATTCTCTACGCGTTGTCCTGCACTGTTTTTTATCGCTTGACCATTCGTCTGGGGGATCTTCCTGAGCACAGTGAGGAGCGGCCTGGAGTCCCACCGAAGGACCAGTGGCCACCCGGTTACCCAGCTCCGGCTTAGCCCCTTCCCTTTATTTCTCTACGACAAACAAGGCAGCGCGAACAAGCTGTGTCTGTAGAATATTCCTAAAGGTGGGATTGCTGTGCTGCTGACAGCCGCCCGATCAAAGTGGCGTGCCACTGGTCACATGGCCACAGGAGTGCCACTTCTCTTGCTGCCGTGGCTCTCGGTCCTGAGGAGGGCAGATGGTGGTGGGGGGCTTCCATGCAGTCCCCACTCCACCTCAGGTCTTCCCCAAGGCTGGGGGCTGCCATTAGGGTGGCCTGGAGGAGGGGCGCGGTGCGCCTGACCGACTTGAGGTCTGGTCCAGGTGGGCAGGAAGGCCCCCCTCCCTGGCCCTCTCCCCTCCTGGGGGCCGTGGCAGGAAGAGGCGCCTCTCCAATGCAAATAGCGATTTCCTGCTGCAGGCTCCAGGCTGTTTTCTTTAGGACGGTGGCTGAAACCTGAGCAGCTGAGCCGGCTGGGGGCAGGCCAGGGGCAGGGTTCAGCCAGCCTCCTCCCCCCCCACCCCCACCGACACACACACACACACACACACACACACACACACACACACACACACACGAGTGAACCCACAGACTCCTTGCAGTCACATCCATTCCACAAAGTCACACACAGCACACGTACACACGTATGGGCGCTCAGAGAGCTGCGGCCAGCCCTGCTCAGCCCCGGGCTGTGCTGCAGAGCCTCTGTCCACCCCTCTGCTCCCCCTGCCTCCCCCAGCCTTGCCCATGTGGCCCTCAGCGGGGCTGGGAAGCCAATGGCGTTTGTCTTCGAGGCCTCCCACCCACCCAGTCCTGCCCATCTAGATGCCCTTCCAGAGCAAGCCCTACTTCTGGACCCTTCTTCCCCTCCACTCCATAGCTGTTCTCCTTTGGCTCCCCGATCTGCTTGCCAGCTGGCTGGTCTGAGCCAGGTGTCCGTTCTAGCCCTGACTCTGCTGTGAGCCCCGGGGAAGAGGCTCCTTCCCTGGGCTTCAGTGTCTTTATGTAGACCACGGAACATCAGTGAGACTCTGGAAATAGAACAATTGCCGCAGTGTTCAGGGAAATAGCCTGCCTCTCTGGTTTTCCTCCATCTATGGAGTCCCCTTTCGCCTGGGAGATTTCTAATGACTGGAAATCCTCATGCCCTGAGTCGTTTAACCCAAGACAGGCATTACCACACTTAGGGGAGGAGAAAGTGGTGAGGCCAAGTTGCCTCTGGCCAGGACTGCCGTGACCATTGGGTGAGCTGTGTGCCAGACTCATAAGATTTTGCCCCAGGACCGAGCAAGTAGCTAAGCAAGGGGCTGGCTAATGAGGGGAAGGGTGGTCAGCCGGCCCCTCTGCCTGCATGGCTTCTAGCAGCTTCTCTCTGTTTTTTAGCACATTTAATTGGCATTCCCCGCGCTGGTACCCAGAGCTGGGCAAACTGAGCCCCAGACCCTGCCCATCCCATGGCTCCAGGGCTGCCAGGACCTGTAAGCAGCCTCCAGGCTGGATTGCCTGCAACCAGTCGTGCCCCGGGGCCTTCGCCCACCCCCGCCCCTCACCACCACTGGGAGATGAGGCAGCAGTGGGGGGCTGAGGGCCGGCCCCCAAGGCTCCCAGGAGAGTTGCTGCAGATGCTCCCCATTGCGGAGCAGCGGGAAGGCAGTGTGGTCGCTCCCAGGACTGGCCCTGAGCAAGAAAAGAGCCTCAGGCTACATGTGGGGGCAGCAGAGGGGCCAGAGATCACAGACCCCGCCCCTTGTCGCCCCCGTGTCTGTGCTCCTTTCTATATTCTGACTCTCCTGGAATGACGTGGAGACACGGGCATAGGGTGGACCCATAGCCACAGCCGTCCTGTTGACCCAGCCATCCCTTCACCCTTCACCTCCTGCAGAGGAGAGCCTCCTCCCAGCCTTCCTTCCTTCTCATCTGGTGTTATTACCTCTCCCCAACCCTGTAGCAGCCTCTACAGTCCACAGGGCCTGCCATCTCTAAGTGTGCCTCATCCCCTCCTACTGCAGGCAGGTAGGACTCGGGGGGCACTGGGAGGGGGTGGGAAAGGGAGGCACATTCATGCGCTGTGTCTACCCGACATTTCTCATTTTACCCCAGGGTCCTCATTCCTGGGCCAGTCACCGTGTCAAGGGATGGAGGGCTAGGATGGGCCAGGCCTCTGTGGCCAGGAAGGGCGGGTGACTTGGCTGCCCCTCCAGAACCATGTGGAATCCAGGAGGGGAAGCTTCCCAAAGAAGGAGGGGCGCTGTAGCCAAAAGAGGGGGAGGGGCTGACAGATGAAAACAACAGAAGTCACGATGGGGTGGGACTACTGCGTGTGGGTCCGGAGGAGGCGCCTGGGTCGGGGAGGCCTGGCTGGAAACCTTGAATTGTCAAATGCAGCTCAGGGCACTTGGCCAGAGAAGAGAAGTCAAGGACGGCGGCCTTCAGATATCCGAAGCCCGGGGGAGGAGAGTGAGGCTTATCCTCAGGCTCCAGCAGGCAGAGGAAGACCAAGGAGCAGACATACCAAGAAAGAGCTCCCAGCCCCAGCAAGAGAACCGCTCTGATAGTGAGAGCTGCCCGCAGCGCCATGGCCAGCAACAGCGGTGGGTGGGGCCTCCCTCTTCCTAGGAATGTTCTGGGGGAGAGGGGTGTGGATGGGGTCCCTGCCCTGGGGTTGACTGGTGGCAGGGAGGACAGATGAGGGGGTGTCAGGTGGCCTCCTCAATTCCTGCTAACTCAGACCTTCCATGGCTCCACAATGCAGACAGAGACCGGCTGATGAGAGAGAAGCAGAGATGGAAGGCAGAAGGGAGATAGTGAGGGGACAGTGCAGATGAAGTGTCCGCAAGGCCCTGGAGGCAGAAAAGCCACACAGGCAGGCTGCGGGCCTGTCCCTCAGCTCCTCCCAAGGTCGCTGGCCGCGGGCTGTGGGGGCGGTGGCGCCCCTCCATCTCAGGTCCCTCCCGTGCCTGAAGCCTCCACAGCGCCGGGCAGCTTGGCATTCATTAGGGGCTGGCTAATGGCTCGGAAGATTGGCCAGGGGTGCTGCTGAATAGAGACCTCGGTGAGATTTATTCCTAATTATCTCATTTGTCTCCCCCCATTACTCTTTATGGCTGGGATTTATAGGGCCATTAGTGGGGCCTGGCCAGGCCAGGATGAGCATGAGCCTTGAGATGCTCCATAATAATAACAATAACAATGCTCACCCTGGCCAGATTAATGGGGGTTTGCCTTCTTGTCCTCCCCACCCCTTGTCCTTGCTGCCCACATGTCCCTCTCCCCTCTGGGACCTCTGGTCTTCAGCGCCAGGTCCTTGGCCACCTGTGGAGTTCAAGCTGTGGCCTCCCCACCACCTCTCCATCCCGTTTGGGAGCTTCAAGATGGTAGTGGGGGATGTGGATTCCAACGATAATGCCTCTAGGACAAGCCTGTATTGGTAATGGATGTATCGGTAATGGATGAGTTTGGCTATAAACAGCAGAAAACCCAAATAAAAATGGCTTAATCTGTAAGGACATGTATCGTTTCCTTACCAAGAAGTACAGAGCTAAGCGGCCCTGAGCCAGTCGAGAGGCTCAAAGATGCCTCCAAGGAGCCTGGCTTCCATCCTTCTCCTCTGTCATCCTCAGCATGTGGTCCACGTCTCCCCTCCTGGTCACAAAGTGGCTACCATAGCCCCAGGCATCAAGCTCACACACAGCATCCACACCAAACAAAAAAAAGACGGATGGGGAAACGAGGCCTTCTCCTCTCACACCTTTCACCAGGGGAAGGGAAATCATTCCCGGATGCTCCTCGCAGGTCAATCTACACCTCTGCCCAGACTGGGCCACATGCAGTCTTTGGTCGGGCCCCCCAAGAAGCAGGCCCTAGACAAGGCTTCGAGTGCAAGTACATTTGTTCAGAAAGGGATTTCGGGAAACATCAGCAGGGGAGCGGCAGGGAGTGAGACTGGGAGGGAAGGCAGCCAATAAAGGCTGTGTTCATTGGTTACCCCGGTGAGCAACTGGCACCCAATCCTGGAGGACACGTGCCTTCAAGGGAGCTGAGTCACTGGTTCAGGGCCGTTCCCAAAGGAGTGTCAATTTTCTGGCCCCCGCTACCCAATTTCGCTGCTGGAGGAAGCTTTCAGGCAAAGGGGTGGAGGTGCAAGCAGGCAGAGGTTTGCCAACGAACTCCTCACTCCCTCGGAAGGCCTGAGCAGACAGGTGGGCCCCATCACCTGGGCTTGCCATGACGGGCATCCGGACCAACCTGGATTCACTGTTTGGCAGGGAGAAAGGGGCTAGCCGGCAGGGAGGCTGCCATAGGGCCGGGCCGGCTACAGCCTTTCCCCACAGCCTCTGTATGCAGGGCAGGCAGATGCCTGTGTCCTATGCCCTCATTCTGGGACGTGAGAGTCACATGGTGGGAGAGGGCGGTGCAGAAGAGAAGCGTCTTCCCAAAAAGAAGAAGAGGAAGCTAATATTTAGTGAATAAATACTGCATTGATTATCTATTGTTATGTAACAAATAAACCCAAACCTAACAGCTTGAAGCAATAATGAATATTTATTCTTTCACAGAGTCTCTGTGAGTCAGGAATTTGGACATGGCCTGAGCCAGGTGGGTCAGCTTCAAGGTCTTTCTTGAGATTGCGGTCAGGATGTCGACCAGAGCTCCGGTCATCTGCAAGCTTGATGGGATGATAGCTCCCTCACATGGCCAGCAAGTTGGTGCCAGCCCTTGACAGGGGCCCTCAGCTGCTTATGTGTCTACCTCTCCAGAGGGCTGTCTGAGTGTCCTCACACCATGGGAAGCTGACTTCCCCGAGTGACCCAAGAGACCAAGGTAGGAGCCACAATGTGTGTTACAACTTGGCCTTGGAGTCCCCCGCATCTTGGAAGCTGGCCACCATATTTACTATGAACCAGGGTCCACAGCCTATTTAATCTTCATTCAATTGTTGTTAGAAATCCACATCCAGTTTCTATGGCATGCCAGGCTCAATCAAGTGCTCAGCACATGTCGGGTAGGAATCATTCTCCCCATCTTACAGATGAGAAAAAGGATTTGGAGAAGTTAACGTTTTCAGGATGACATCTCTCGTGAGGCACAGTGCCAGGCTGGACCTCAGGTTTTCTGGCTTCAACACCTGAAGTGTCTCATCTCACCATGCTGCTTTCAAGAAAGCAGAATGTGCCCTGAGCTGGGAGTCAGGGGTCCCAGGTTACGATTTAGGCTCTCTGTTAACTTGCTGTGACACCTGGGCCATTGCGTCCTGTAGCAGATGGTGTTGACTGCCTGCCTGTATTCATTAGGATTATGTCTGCTGTAAGCTTATTTCTCCATCACGTAGATAAGTTTGGAGGTGATGGTGCTCTGCTCCTTGAGGTTCCCAGAGCCCCACGCTCTTTGCAGCTCACTGCTCTGCTATGGCCCTTGTTCTCACGGTGCATTGTGGTGGCATCCACATTCCTGGCAGCAAATGGAGAAAAGAACAGACAGGAGAGCAAAGGGCACGGGCCAGATGTCTCTTAAAGAAGATTCCTGGAGGCTGCTGTGTGCAACTTCTGCTAACTTCCCATTGTCTAGAAGTTGTTCACATGGTCATGCTCAGCTTCAAAGAGGCTGAGAAGTGAACTTTATTCTAGTGCACTCTATGCCCAGCTGAAATTGCTATTATTTTGGAAGAAATGGAGAATGGATATTGGGGGATTGCTAGCTGTTTCAACTACCCTACCCAACAGCCATCAGTCTCTTCCTTTTTTTTTTTTTTTCTTTTTTAACAGATCCCTGATTCAGTTCACTCTCCTGCAAGCAGCCATGAGCTTCCATGAGAGCAGGTCTCGGCTCCAGGGAGTGAATTATGATTGATCAAAGTCAGTTATATGGTTTCATTTCCTTGTTAGTGATTTATTTTTAAAAGGGTATGTGACACCATCTTGGCCAGTGAGAACTGAAGGTAAGTCTCTGAAAACTCTAGGACATAAGACAGGAATATTCCCATTTCTGCCCTTAGTGATTATTGTCTGCATGTAACCTAGGCAGAAAGGGCCACCTTAGGGGTATGAAAGGAGCCAGTCTAGGGGATCAAGATTCTAGAGTGGAAAGAAGAAAAATATCTGCTCCTTAAGACACCTTTGAGCCACGGATTAACCAACCCTGCAACCACAATACTTCTAAATACTACCTGTTCACAGTATTGTCCTATTGTAATTCTTATTTAAGCCACTTTAATTGGGCTTTCTATTGCTTATAGCTAAAAACATACTGACTTATGAACAACTATACACCAACAAACTGGATAACCTAAAAGAAATAGAAAAACTCTTAGAAACATATCACTTACCAAGGGGCGCCTGGGTGGCTCAGTCGTTAAGCATCTGCCTTCGGCTCAGGTCATGATCCCAGGGTCCTGGGTTCGAGCCCCGCATCAGGCTCCCTGCTCCGCGGGAAGCCTGCTTCTTCCTCTCCCACTCCCCCTGCTTGTGTTCCCTCTCTGGCTGTCTTTCTCTCTGTCAAATAAATAAAAAACCTTTAAAAAAAAAAAAAGAAAGAAAGAAACATATAACTTACCAAGACTGAACCAGGAAGAAATAGACACTCTGTCTAGATTAATTAGATCAATTACTAGTAAGGATATGGAATCAGTAATCAAAATTCTCCTGACAAAGAAAAGCCCAGGACCAGATGGTTTTACTGGTGAATTTTACCAAACATTTAAAGAAGAATTAACACCAATCCTTCTCAAACTCTTCCAAAAACATGAGGAGGAAGGGACAATCATTTCCAAATTCATTTTACAAGGCTAGCATCATCCTAATACCAAAACCCAGGAAAGGACACTAGTAGAAAAGGAAACTACGGGTCAATATCTCTGATGAATATAGGTGCAAAAATTCTCTAAAATACTATCAAACAGAACTCAGCAGCACATTAAAAGGATCATTCACCATGATAAAAAAGAAATTTATCCTTCAGGTGAGAGAATGGTTCAACATACACAAATCAATGAGTGTGATACACCACATTAACAGAATCAAAGAAAAGAGGTTATGATCATCTTAATAGACACAGAAAAAGCATTTGACAAAATTCAGCATTCATTCATGATAAAATCTCTTAGTAAATTAGACATAGAAGGAACATTATAAAGGCCATATATGACAAGCCACAGCTAACATCATACTATGTGTTGAAAGGTTGAAAGCTTTTCACTTAAAATCAGAAATAAGACAAGAGTTCTCACTCTTACCACTCCTATTCAACATAGTACTAGACGTTCTAGCTAAAGCAATCCAGTAAGAAAAAGAAACGAAAGATATCAGGAAAGAAAGAGGTAAAATTGCCTCTATTTGCAGATGACATGGTTTTATATACAGAAAACCCTACAGACTCAACCTAAACCTGTTAGATCTAACCAATGAATTCAGTAAAGTTGCAGGATATAAAATTAATACACAAAAACCAGTAGCATTTCTATACACTAACAGGAAATTTTCTTAAAAAGAAATAAAGAGATCAATCCCATTTATAATAGTATCGAAAACAACAAAATACTTAGAAATAAATTTAACAAAGGAGGTGAAAGATCTCCACTCTGAAAACTATAAGACATCGATGAAAGAAACCAAAGAAGACACAAATAAATGGAAAGATATCCCATGTTCATGGATCAGAAGAATTAATACTGTTAAAATATCAATACTACCAAAAGTCATCTATAGATTCAATGAAATCACTATCAAGATTCCAATGGCAGGGCACCTGGGTGGCTCAGTCAGTGTCTGCCTTCAGCTCAGGTCATGATCTCAGGTTCCTGGGATCAAGCCCCGAGCCAGTCTCCCTGCTCAGCGGGGAGCCTGCTTCTCCCTCTCCCTCTACCCATCCCCCTGCTTGTACTCTCTCTCTCTCTCTGTCAGTTAAATAAATAAAATCCTTATTTAAAAAAAGATTCCAATGGCATTTTTTACAGAAGTAGAAAAAACACTCCTGAAATTTATATGGAACCACAAAAGACCCCAAATAGACAAAGCAATCCTGAGAAAGAAGAACACTCCCTGGTTTCAAGCAATACTAGTTATAGTCGGGGTGCTTGGGTGGCTCAGTGGGTTAAGTGTCCGACTCTTGATTTCAGCTCAGGTCATAATCTCAGGGTCATGAGATCCAAGCCCCTCCACACTCAGCGTGGAGTCTGCCTGAGGTTCTATCCTTCTCCCTCTGCCCTGTCCCCCCCCCCCTCTCTCAATAAATACATAAAATATTTTTTAAAAATAGTAGCTATAGTCATCAAAACATAATGGTACTGGCATGAAAACAAACAAATAAACCACTGGAATAGAATCGAAAGCCTGGAAATAAACCCAAGCACATCCGGTCAACTAAAATTTGACAAGGGAGCCAAGAATACTCAATGGAGAAAAGAGAGTCTCTTAAATAAAGGGTGCTGGGATAACTGGATATTTACATGGAAAAGAATGAAGCCAGACCTCTATCTTACACTACTTGAAATAGATTAAGCACTTAAATGTAAGATCTGAAATCATGAAACTTCTAGAAGAAAACATATGAACAAAACTCCTTGACATGGGTCTCAATAATAGCTTTTTGGATATGACATCTAAAACACAAGCAATAAAATAAAAAATGAACAAGTGGGACTACATCAGACTAAAAACTGTACAGCAAAAGAAAGCATTAATAAAGTGAAAAGCACTTTGGAATGGGAAAAAATATCTATAAACCATATATCTGATAAGGGGTTAATATGCAAAACATATAAAGAACTCATACAGGGGCACCTGGCTGGTTGGCTTAGTGGGGGAGTGTGCAACTCTTGATATCAGGGTTGTGAGTCTGAGCCCCACATCAGGTGTAGAGATTACTTTTTTAAAAAAGATTTTATTTATTTGAGAGAAAGAGAGAAGAGGAAGGGGGGGAGCACAAGCAGGGGGAGGGGCAGAGGGAGAGAGAGAGAGAGAGAGAGAGAGGCAGGCTCCCCACTGAGCAGGGCGCCCAATGTGGGGCTCAATCCCAGGGACCTGGGATCATGACCTGAGCCGAAAGCAGACGCTTAACCTACTGAGCCACCCAGGAACCCTGGGTGTAGAGATTACTTAAATAAATAAAACATTTTTTAAAAAAGAACTCATACAACTCAATAGTAAAGAAAAAAAAATAACCCAATTTAAAAATGGGCAAAGGACCTGAATAGACATTTTTCCAAAGAAGATCTACGAAAGGCCAACAGGTATATGAAGAGGCTCAACATCACATTAAGGAAATGCAAATTAAAACCACAGTGAGATAGCTCCTCATGCCTGTTAAAATGGCTTATCATCAAAAAGACAAGAGATAACAAAATGCCGGTGTGGATGTGGGGAAAAGGGAACCCTTGTGAACTCTTGGTGGGATTGTAAATTGGTGCAGCTACTAAGGAAATCTGTATGAAGGCATGTTCATGGCAGCATTACATACAATAGCCAGGACATGGAAACAGCCTAACTGTCCATCAGTGGATGAATGGGTAAATAAGCAGTGGTATACACATACAACGGAATATTATTCAGCCATAAAAAATGAGGAAATCCTACAATTTGCAAGAACATGGGTGGACCTTTAAAGCATTATGCTAAGTGAGATAAGTCAGACAGAGAAAGACAAATACTGTATGATCTCACTTACATGTGGAATCTAAAAAAAAAGAAAAACCTCATAGAAAAAAGGGATCAGACTTGTGGTTACCAGAGGCAGAGAGTGAGGGAGGGGGAATTGGAGAAAGGCCGTCAAAAGATCGAAACTTCCAGTTCTAAGGAAGTGCTAGGGACATAATGTACAACATGCTGACTAGCCAACACTGCTGTGTGATATATAGGAAAGCTGTTAAGACAGTAAATCCTAAGAGCTGTCATCACAAGGAGAAATTTTTTTCTTTGTTCTTCTTTTCATTATATCTATTATATATCTCATATATCATATATTATATATGATATGATGGGTGTTGGCTAAACCTATTGTGGTCATAATTTCACAATATATATAAATCAAACTATCATGCAGAATACCATACAGCAATGTTGGTCAATCATTTCTCAATAAAACTGACAAACAAAGCCTACTCACTGATCTACATCGTTTTGCTTAGCATTCATTGTTCTATGAGAAGAATGGAGAGGTTACCCCCAAATCTCACTTTCCTGGTGAGGAATCCAGAAAACTCTATGTCTACCATGCAAGTGACAGAAATCCTATGCAAACCAACTTAAGCCAAAAAGGAATTTATTGGCTCTCATAGCTGGAAGGAACACTCTGGTATTTGTGAAATTAAAGAGAGATTTTCAGCAATCAGTGGGAGCAGGGGACCCAAGGCCACCAGGATTCTCTCTTTCTCTCCCTCCTTCTGTTTCAAATCTGTGACTCCTTATACATTGGCTTCAATGTCTCCTGTTGCAGACAGTTCTTCACCACGTTGGTGGATAGTGGGAGAGAGGGAGGCAGGGTAGGAATCAGATGTACCAGCACAACCCCAATAAGAAAAGGTTCTTTATGTAGTTTGTCAGTCCTAGGAGAGGACTCTGATGGCTCTCCTGGATCAGATGTCTATCCTCTAGATGAATCCCTGTTGCCAGGAGCATTGGACACACAGATTGATCAGGCCTGGGTCGCCAGTTTACTTCTGTTGGGGAGGGGCTGTGGTAATTGAGTCTCATCAGAACAACACGCCAGGGGAGAGGAACAGTCTCCCAAAGCAGGGGTCTTGTTTCCGAAGAATCAGGGAAAGGTTGCTGGGAAGCCAAAACTAGACAGGTGCATGAGACAAACCCTATCCCCCCAAGAAGAGAGACCCCAAGTGGTTCTTTTGTACTAAAAGTTGCCGTGCATCTTGCCTGTACATTGAGTGAAACCAACCCCACTGCCCAGAGAAGGGTTTCCTACTGAAAACCTCCAGGGACCATGATTTACTGTGACTCTACGTGACTGGTGCCCCCCTTGAAGCTGGACAGTGTGGGGCAGCCCTGAACTTGATCATGTCTGGTTGGACCAGGGATGGGAGGCTAAGCCATGAAGGAAGCCAGCCATCTCTTAGGTTCTTGTCCTAAAACTCTAGCCAAAGGGGCTATCATTTTGGATGATAGCTCTGTGAGTCAGGACCAGTTAAGAAAATGGTGAATATTGGGCGCCTGGGTGGCTCAGTTGGTTAAGCGACTGCCTTC
This sequence comes from Phoca vitulina, assembly GCF_004348235.1. NCBI lineage: Eukaryota > Metazoa > Chordata > Mammalia > Carnivora > Phocidae > Phoca > Phoca vitulina. Next base: position 12,912 of record NW_022589999.1, read on the forward strand.
GGCTCAGGTCATGATCCTGGAGTCCCTGGATCGAGTCCCGCATCGGGCTCCCTGCTCGGCAGGGAGTCTGCTTCTCCCTCTGACCCTCCCCCCTCTCATGTGCTCTCTCTGTCTCATTCTCTCTCTCTCAAATAAATAAATAAAATCTTTAAAAAAAAAAAAAAAGAAAATGGTGAATATTGCAAATTGTGTGTGTGTGTGTGTGTGTGTGTGTGTGTGTGTGTGTGTGTGTTTGGGGAGTTGGGGGAGGATTTAATACAGGGAATGGGTTTGATGGGTGGTGGAGGAACTGAGAAGCAAATGTGATGGTGGAGGAACTGAGAAGCACCCCAGATTAGCAACACTAGGAAGAGATGGAGAGAAAAGAGGAGGAGGTGTTGTTACCAGAGCCCAGGGCCCCGTGGAAGGAGCGACACCGCTGCAGGGGCCGCCTGGGGGAGCTGGAGCCACAGAGGGAACACACTGCCTCTGGAAGGGCCACCCCAGGCAAACAGAGACAGAGACAAATATCCTGCTTCTCCCTTCCTTCTGTCCTGTCATGTCCTTCCAGTGGTCCCCACTGGCTGAACTCAGCAGGGAAGATGGAGCCCGAGAAACACGAGGTTGCAAGGACCATTGTCCCTGTGATGCAGAGCAGAACAGAGCAAGGGCAAGGAATGGATCTGAGGACAAATGACGGACAGAATGGCCAACTGACCCCATCAGATCCTCTCCCCCGGGGAAAGTGAAGGCCACCAGAGGTCATTTTCATGCCGTCTACTGACATCCTAGTCCTGGAAGCTTGGGGTCCCTGCATGACTACACATCTGTAGCTGCACATTCCTGGGTGCCCCACAGTGATCCTCTGAGAGTTCCTCACTACCCATCCTTTCAGCCTCACCCCCCGCAGTTCTAGGAGTCTGAGCTGCTGCCGCCTCCGGACCCAGCCCGGGCTGACGGGACTGAAGGCAACGGCAGAGCGTCTGGCTGTGCTGCTCAGGAGGCAGAAAGCACAGGGCACAGGAGGCCAAGCCCGTGAAGCCAGCCCAGGGCCAGGAGGGAGGGAGGCCCTCCGACTGCTTCCCAACCTCACCACCACCGCACCGTTCTCCAGGAAAGATTCTGAACTGAAGGCAAATGAAAACACAGGTCAACATTTGTAGGATGCAGCTAAAACAGTTCCTACAGGGCAATAGCAGCACATGTCTTTATTAGAAAAGAAGAAAGATTTCAAACCGAAGATCAGCATTTCCACCTAAGGGAATTGGGAAAAAGCAAAGGAAACCCGAAATAAGCAGAAGAAAGGAAATAATGAAGAACAGAGCAGAAATTGGGGCACCTGGCTGGCTCGGTCGATGGAGCATGTGACTCTTGATCTCAGGGTTGTGAGTTCAGGCCCCACATTGGGCTTAGAACTTACTTTTCAAATAAATAAATAAATAAATAAATAATAAATAAAGTTGCAGAGGCACACCTTTAAAAAAAGGAACAGAGAAGAAATCAATGCAACTAGAAAATAACAAAGAAAATGAATAAAACCAAAAGCTGATTTCTTAAGAAAAATCCAATAAAACTGATAAACCTCAGTCCAAAATTACCCAAAATACATGTATAAAAGCATTGAAAAATATGAAATAGGGGTGCCTATGTGGCTCAGTCATGAGGCGTCTGCCTTCGGCTCAGGTCATGATCCCAGGGTCCTGGGATCGAGCTCCACATTGGGCTCCCTGCTCAGCAGGAAGCCTGCTTCTCCCTCTCCCACTCCCCCTGCTTATGTTCCCTCTCTCGCTGTGTCTCTCGCTGTCAAATGGATAAATAAAATCTTAAAAAAAAAGAAAACTACGAGATACTTAGTGATAAATCTGACAAAAGATGCACAAGATAGGTACACTGACAAATTAAAATACATTGTTGAGAGAAATCAAAGAAGAAATGGAAGGGTCACCTGGGTGGCTCAGTTGAGTGTCCAAGTCTTGGTTTCAGCTCAGGTCACGATCTCATGGGTCCTGGGATGGAGCCCCGAGTCGGGAGTCTGCTTGTCTCTCTCTCTCCCCCTCTGCCCCTCCCCCCGCTAATGTGCTCTCTCTCTGGAATAAATAAATAAATCTTTAAAAAAGAAGAAATGGAAGGATATACTGTGTTCATGGATCAGAAAGCTGAATATTTTTAGAATGTCAGTTCTCCCCAAAACTGATGTGTAGATTCAATGCATCCCAAAATTCTAGCAGGCTTTTACGTGGAAATTGACAAGCTGATTCTAAATTTTATATAGAGAGACAAATGATTGAGAATAGCTAAAACAACCGCAAAAGAAGAACAACTTGGAGTCTTACACTATCTGATATAAATCTACAGTCATCAAGACAAATAGATCGATGGAACTGATAACCAAACAGATCAGTGGAGCAGAATAGAAAGTCCAGAAATAGACACGTATGGTCAATTCATTTTTTTAAGATTTTATTTATTTATTTGTCAGAGAGAGAGAGAGAGAGAGAGCACAAGCAGGGGAAGCGGCAGGCAGAGGGAGAGGGAGAAGCAGGCTCCCCGATGAGCAAGGAGCCCCATGCGGGGCTCGATTCCAGGACCCTGAGATCATGATCTGAGCCGAAGGCAGCCACTTAACCAACTGCGCCACCCAAGCATGGTCAATTCAAAGTGTCGATGCAATTCAGATTTCCAAAGGTGCCAAGGCATGGATCATCTTATCAACAAATGGTGCTTGAACAACAGCAATTTTTTGACAATTTTTTTCTGTAAAAAATAAACTTAGACCCATATCTTGCACCATATTTAAAAATTAACTCAAAATGGATCATAGGCCTAAATATAAAACCTCAAATTATAAAAATTCCAAGAAAAAACATAAGATAAAAATCTTTGTGACTTTAGATTTGGTAAATATTTCTTTGATAGGACAAACAAAAAAGCATGAACCATAAAAGAAAAAACTGATAAATTGAACCTCATCAAAATTAAGATCTTTTGCTCTTCAAAAGACACACTAGGAGAATGAAAAGATAAGCCACAGACTGGCATAAAATATTTGCAATTCACATCTGATAAAGGACTTGTATGGAGAATGTATAAGGAACTCTCAAAACTCAGTAAAAAGAAGACAAGAAACCCAATAAAAGTGGGCAAAAGATTTGAACAGACTCTTCACCAAAGAAGATAGATGGCAAATATACATATCAATCATCAGGGAGATTAAAATTAAAATCACAATGAGAGGCACCTGGGGTGGCTCAGTCAGTTGAGCGTCAGTCAGACTCTTGGTTCTGGCTCTGGTCCTGGTCTCAGGGTCATAAGATCGAGCCCCACATCCGGCTCTGCGCTCAGCACAGTCTGCTAGAGATGATCTTTCTCCCTCTGCCCGCCCCTCCCCCTGCTTGCACACACTCCCTCACTCTAAAATAAATAAATAAAAGCTTTTTAAAAAGTCACAAGGAGATATCACTATATATCGATTAGAATGGCCGAAGTGAAAGACTGGCCAGACCAAATATTCTGGAGGCAGTGGAGGAACTGGAAGGGGGGAATGTAAAATGATGCAATCCTTTTGGAAAACAGTTTGGCAGTTTCTTTAAAAGTTCAACATACACCCACCAAATGGCCTAGCCGTTCCACTCATAAGTATTTACCCAAGAGAAATGAAAGCGTGTCCATGTAAAGACTCGTACACAGGTGTTCATCGCAGTTTTATTTACAATAGCCAGACTTTGAAGCAACCCACTGTCTCTCAAAAGGTGGAGAGAGAAAAGAATTGTGGTAGATCCTTACAATGGACTATTACCCAGCAACAAACAGGAATCAAGTACGGATGCATGCACTACATGGATGAATCTCAAAATAAGTATGCCTACTGAAAGAAGCCGGAGTAAAAAGGCTATGTGATTCCATTTAGGGAATACTCTAGAAAATGCCAACTAATCTATAGTGACAGACAGCAGACCATAGTTGCCTGGGGGTGGAGGTGCGGCGGCAAGGAGCATGAGGGAGGGATTCCAGAGGATCACGAGGAATCTTTCGGAAGGGATGGATCCATTCACTATCTTGATTGTGGTGATAGTTTCACAGGTGGAAACATATATCGGCCTCTATCAAATTGTACACGTTAAATATATGCAATAAGTGTCCGGTGTATCTCAATAAAGCCATTTTAGTAAATGAAGAAAGAATGATTTCCCGGAGGAAATTGTGAGGGACAGTATGGCATCGCACCTGAGCACAGGGCTCGAGAGCCAGACTATCTGGTTTCCTGCTTTGGTTCCACTACTTATTATTTGTGTTGGACATTATATAACATCATTATGGACATCTTTGAACATAAAACCTTGAAGCACATCTTGGATAATTTCTTTATGGTAAATTCCTATATGTTACTTAACTGCTCTGTACCTTGGTTTTCCCACCTATAAAATGGCATAACAGTGATATCCATATAGAATTAAATAAATCTGTGTGTGTGTGTGTGTGTGTGCGTGACCTAGAATAGTTTCCTGGCACATAGTAATTTTGTTACCAAAAGCTGGATGGATGTTAGAAATACAGATGACTCCTATATGCTTGTGTTGTTGGCTGGTGGTTTCCAAGGAGATTGGCAGCTCTGGAGCTCAGGGACCAGGAAGGGGACACCCGACCAGTGGAAGGCATGAGGAATGGGAGGCAGAAGAGAGAGCTCAGATCACCCAGCTTGTTTTCTGGGCAAAGCCCCCAGGACAGAGAAAGCCAAAATGTTGTGAAAACATATTTCTTCCCCAAATTTCATCCATGTGGAATCACTGGCCAGTAATTACCTAGCAAATTAGAGAATCTACCAGGACCCCAATTAGATACCTGAGGACATAATTGGTCCCTAATTAGAAAAAGTTGTCAAACGGGAACAATTATCTCTGTTCTGTGTTTCATTTTCTCCTCTCCTCCAGCCTAATTCCTCTGCTTCCTCTCCGCATCCGCCTCCCCACCGCTCCCTGCTCCTCGCCTGCTGGCCGGCCACAAGGCAGGAAGGCAGGAGGGCTGTGTGGGCCCTACAGCGCCAGCCCTCTGGGTAGCACTAGCTGCCGCCCTGGGTTACAAGGGCCTGTTTTCTCATCTCCTCTCCCACTAAACTGCAGGCTCTCTGCAGGCAAACGTTTGTCTTTCTTTATCTCCCTGTCTCCAGACCTAGCTCAGGGCCCGGCTTCCAGAAAATGCTTAGAACGGATTGTTGAAAGGCGGTGATGACCATGGGCCCCAGAGTGATGGTGCTGAGTGTCTCCAACCAAGCACAGCTAGAGGCTTACTGCCTGACTCTCGCTTAGCCTGTCTTAGCCCAGAACCACCATCCTGCCTGCATCCGGCAGGGGAAGTCTGGCGGGAGGTGTGATCTTAGCCAGCATCCTCCGTTCTGCATTGCTCCAAAGTTGGAGACAACGCCTCTGGGTTGAGGAATCAGGGAAAGCTGCGTGAAGCAGCTGGTATTTGGTTTGGGAATTTGGAGTTTTGAGGCGAAGCCAACAGAAGCCATTGCAGAGGGTCGGAGGTGGGCAGCCCAGGCAGGTGAGGGGGCTGGGCTGGTGGAATTACTGAGGTCCTCGAGGAAGGAAGGAAGGAAGGGAGGAAGGGGGGAAGGGGGCAGAAGGGAAGGAAGGAGGGAGGAAGGAAGGAGGGAGGGAGGGAGGGAAGGAGGAGGCAATAAAGCTTGGAAGACCACCAAGGAGTGTGGGCTTCCCATTAGCATTGGGGAACAATCCAGCAAAGACATTCCTGGAAATTGAAGCTAGACTCAGCGCTCATGACAAAATCAGGAGAGAGACCAAGCGTGGTGAAAAGAGGTGGGAGGTGGTGGCAGGGGGTGGGGGAGGAAAAGGCACTAGAAAAGGGGCGATGGCCCCAAATGGCTCCAGTTAGACAGTGAAGACAGAAGGGGCTGAGAAATAGATCAAACCAAATGCCCCTTCCTTTGCCTTAGCAATTTCACGTCTCAAAATTTACCCTAAAGAAATTATTCAAGATGTACTTGAGGTCTTATGTTCAAGGTCTGATGGTCCTGAAGGTCTGATGTCCATCACAGTATTATTTATAATAGTAGAAAGAGTGGGGGAAACATTATGCTAAATGAAAGAAGACCACGTATTGAATGATCCCATTTTTTAATAAATGTCCAGAATAGGCATATCTATAGAGACAGAAAGCAGATTAGTGGTTGTCGGGCAGTGACGGCTAATGGACCCAGGGTTCCGTTTTGGGGCGATGAAAATGTGCTAACATTAGAATACGACGATGATCGCACAACCCTGTCAATAAGTGAAAAAACCATTGCATTGTACATTTAAAATGAGTGAACTTTATGACTTGTAAATTATATCTCAATAAAGCTGTTGAAAAGTTTGCAACAGGGCAGGAGGGAAGGGTTCAGGGCTGGGGGATTCTGTGCACTGTGAGGGAAGGCCGCGGACTGCTCTGGCCCCCGGCTCTGATGCTGCCACCATAGGAGAAGGGACCCCTCCGTAAAGGGTGTGAAACAGGTTGGGGGGACTGGAGAGCCCTGGAAACATCTGGCTGGAAGCTGGAGGGTGAGAGGGAAACCTGCGGAGTATGACACTCCAAACACGACTGTCGTCCCAAGTGCGCTCCCCGTGGACACACAGAAAGGGCCCCCACTGTCCAGCATGACACCGAGGCAGCTCTGTCTGCAACCTCCTGCCTGCAGGAGGTTAACCGGTGTTTGCACTGTGTCCAGGCCAGGTCATGGTTGACTAACAGAGGAAAATGGGCTGCCCAGGTGGGGGTCAGAGGAGAGAGAAATTAGAAGGAAGCAGCGATGGAAGGCTCTGGAAAAAAGGTGGGGGCAGGAGTTTAACCAGAAATACAGAGCCCCGTCCACCCCTCTCCAGTCTGTGGTCCTTCCATCTCCAGGACTGAGATCCGGGGAGTCCCAAAGGAAGCCTTGCTGGGTAGGGGGGGTGGGGGGGGGAGCAGAGGAGGGAAGGGGATGGAAACATTTATGCATCACCTTCCTTGTGTCCGGCGTGCTTTGGGTCACTGCATGCATGACGACAGATCTGTTCATTCATTCAGTCAGCAGATACTTAGGGAGCACCTATTCTGTGCCAGGCACTGGGGATAGAGCGTGATCACAGAAGCCTCTCTGATATTTGAGCAGAGACCTGAATCAACGAGGGCATGAGTCTCCCAGATATCGGGGGAAGGAGAAGCATCAGCAAGGGCAGAGGCTCCGGGGTCATGTGTGGTTCCTCGTGTGTTGTGTATCTGCTTCCCCTGGCTTAGATTTTCAGAGCAGGTCTCAGAGTCTGGCAGTCCCCACGTTTAATCCCAGATCTGCCACTTAACTTGGCTGTGCGACCTTGAATAAGTTACTTAACCTCTCTGGGTCCCAGTGTCCTCATTTTCCTCAAGGGGGAGCAGCTGAAGTTACCCTGAAACAGGTGTGGAGAATGGGGTGCTGTGCCTTGAGGGCCTACTTCCACGGAAGCTGTGCAGGGGTGACCAAACGCTGGTAGTGAGGGAGAGCCTCACAGGGCCCCCAAATCTCCGTGACCAGAGCCAGCAGGGGTAGGGCCAGGCGGCAGTGAGTCACTGATCCCACAACTGGAGGAGGCGCAAGAGGAAGTGGGGCTTCTCTCCACACCCTCCACACACTCTTTGCATCCACCTCCCCCCACCACCTTCCATTCCAGAAGCTTCCAGCATGAGGGTCTTTCAGGCTTCTCCGAAGAGGAGACTAATTAAGCCTTAATTGACACAGCACTAATTAGCTTCTTAATTACACGGAACCACATGATGAGCCATAGAGCAGACACTAATTGTGCATTAGGAAGCAGCCTCCCCTCTCCCCTCCCCTTTTCTAGGACCTCCCAGTTAAGGCACCTCAGGGGCTCTGGCAGGCAGCAGCGCCCACCCCCCAGCCTAGCCCCTGAGCCCATCCTGAATAGTTCCCATTGCCCTGGCCTGAAGTCAGGCGCCCTCTCTGATAAGAATATAAATAATACCAACTTCTGCCATTTGGAGCACCTTAGATTCAGGACCCTGCAGCCTTTCTTCTTCAAAACACCTGACCCATATCGGGGTGGAAGTGTGTTCTGGAGCCACCTTGGGGTGAGGGGACTCCAGGGCAGGCCCAGCTTGACCAGTAAGAAGAGGAAACCAGCATTCATGAAATGCCCACCTTGTGCCCATCCCCTCCCACAGCTTAGTGTCTAGAACCTCCGACGCCCAATGGAACAGGTACTCCTCCAGATGAGGAGGTGGGCTCCATGAGGTGAGAAGTGTACCCACGAGGTTCACAGCTTGTGAGTGTTGGCGCCAGGTTCAAACCTGGGTCTGACTCCAAAGCCAAGCTACTTCCCACTGGTCCTGTGGCGTCCTGCAGAATGTCCCAGATCCTCCAGTGTTCCAAATGGGGACCTGGAGTAGAAAGGTGCCAGTCCCCATGGAGCCATTTGTCCCCAGCAACACAGCTTAACTTCTCTGTAGAGCCAAGAGCAGGGCCCTCAGGGAGCAGGGACGGGCTGCGTGGGTTCCAGTCCCAGCTCTGCCCTTCTTAGCTGTGTGACCTTGGGCAAGTCCCTCTCAACCTCTCCATGCCTCGGCTTCCTCATCTGTAAGATGGGGATAAGAATAGTCCCACCCCACCACATCCCCCTAGGTTGGCTGTGAGTCCTGGAGTAGCTAATGCATGAGAAGCTCTTGGAGGAGGGCCTGCCTTGCCAAGCCAGCCACAAGGGTGGCATTGACTGTTTTGTGTAATGGAGGTCGTCAGTACCTCCAGGAGAGCAGCTTGGGATTTGCGGTCCCCCACCCCTCTCTCCCACCCTTCGGATTTCCTCGCCACTGTCTAGTCTTGCAATCCCTTCCTACGAGCTCCAGCTTCCCTGTCTCTAGGATGTCACCTCCCTCTCCCAAAATTCTGCCCCCAGATGTGACCCTCTCTATATTCCTCCCCTACCCCAGCCTATTTGGGACCCCAAGCAGGCCCTCTCAGTGGCCAAGCCTATCTGGCCTGCGGGGGTATGCAGAGGTCCCAACTCGTCCTACCGGAGGTGTGGACAGGAAGGGGAGTGACACTGTGTGTGGATGTAGGAACACACATTTTGCTTCTTCTAGAACAGTCCATTTTCACCTGATACCCTAGTGTCATTAACAGTGACTTCTTCCATTCTCAGAGTACCCTGATTTGGACAATTAATGATATGACCCCACAGTTGACACCCCCTCTCTTGCCTGCCATGGGCCAGATGCAGTACACACCAATCCTGGGGAGTCCTCAGCTGGGAGGGGACCGGGTTGGGTTGTCGCAACAGAAGAGGGAAAAACAAAGGTGCAGAGATGTGGAGGAGGATGTCCCCAACCTTTCACCACCAGAAAAGGGAGGCATTGGGATGCTAACCCACATGAGGGACGAAGGGGTGCTCACAGCCCACACCTCTTCTCCTCCTGCCCCTCCATGCTCCTCGCATGTTCCTCCTGGTTGGCAAGGTGCCATGGAAGAAGGGCCTCATGGGAGGAGGAGAGGCAGAAGTTACTTAGTGCCTGGCATACGGGGAGCCCCAGGGAGTGTGGAGGCAATTTGTATAGTTAGGGCAAAGGATGCTCATCACAGGCACTGAGGAGTGGGCAGCGAGGGCGGAAGAGGGAGTGCCCACCTAAGGCTGGGGTAGTCAGGGAGGGCTTCTTGGAGGAAGAGAGATTCAGGCTGGGCCTTGAAGAACTGTAGCCCTCATTTATTGAGCACCTACTCACCCAATTCATACAGAGCCGTGAGCGCTCTGTATGAATTAACCCTGGGAGTCGTCTGTGACCCCCAGGAGGTGGGTCCTGACATGTCCACATTATGCATAAGGAGAAAAGGCACATGGAGACTTGAGAACCTGTCCAAGGACAGGCAGGCTTAGGTAAGAGGAGCCAGGCCACGGGAATTCCAGGTGGGAGAGCGGCGTGCGTCAGAAATAGAACAACAGACGGGGAAACAGCCCAGAGGGCTTTCCTTGACACACTGCAGCCGTTTCCAGATAATGAGAAGCCGGTGAGCATCTGGAGGAACGTTGTGACCTACTTGCTGTGTCTCTTGCAGAGACCCCAGGGACGTGCTGGGGGTATGGGTGGCTGGCACTGCCCACCGCATGCTAAGACAGGGGCATCATGGGGCATCTTCACCCTCTCCCCCTCCTGGGGCCCAGTGAGGGAAGGGGTATGTCATCGGAGCATCTTGGCCCTGGACACCAGGCCTGGCTCTCTGGAAGGGGACCACATAAGGACTCCGGGAGGGCAAGAAGCTGTGGAAGGAGGTGACGAGGGGCAGTGAGCGCATCTCTGCCCATCCCACCCCGAAGCCCACATTGTCATGCCCTAGGCTGGTTCCCTAGGACTCCTCAACAAGGAATAAGCCCACTTATCAGGGGCCCCAAGTTCTCCTCAGACTGGCCGCCATATTCCTTCAGGCCTAGTGTCCATCAAACTGACAAGCTGATCTGCTCACCATCCTTGAAGCCATCGTTGATGTTTTCTCCCTCAGTGTTGGCACGAGGGTGCATCTCTGTGGTGCATCTTTCAATACCCAGCCGACATAAGTGGCCCAACCTCTACGAGGCTCTCGGTTCAAGCACTTTGGGACCCTGCCACCCTGTCTCAAATCTGTTAACTCTTTAACCCTCACAATGTCCCTGTGGTAGGCACACCATCATTATCCCCATTTTACAGAGGAGGAAAATGAGACACAGATAAGTAACCTGCCCAAGGTCACACAGCAAGCAAAGTGATGGACCCGGTCCAAAGATCCAAGCTGTCGGACTCCAAAGTCCATGCTTTTACCCTCCACTGTAATCTTAAGTTGATAAATGTTTGGGAGGGGGCAGTGGGCAGGATATACACGTGACAAGTACCCACGGGCTTTGTGGAGTTTCCAGTTTCACCGGCAGGTACACTCGGGGCCCCAGCCCAGGGCTGTGCGTGTATGTTCATGCATGTGTATAGTGTGCATGCAGAGATGTGTCTGAAGGCTGCCCGTCACATGCATGGAGAGCTTAGACATCATGCGTTCGGAGTGTGTGCACACGTGTACAATGTGTGTATGTGTGTGCACCCAGGGCGTGTTTCTGCAGGCGGCTGTGGGAGGGGACATCTCACTCCTTTGTGTGGCTGTCCTTCTGCCTTAACAACTGTTAAATCCTGCAGAGGAAATAGCACTTACCTCCTCTTCTTTAGAAACTGAGATGCTGGAGCCTGGAGTGGTTTCACGGCTAGTGCACCGTGTGAGTGTGTGTGGAGTGTGACCGTTACGTGATCTAAGCATGTGCACACGTGTGTATATCTGCCTATGAGTGCTAAGCACACCTGTGCATCTGTGTGTCAAAAGTGCCCCAGTGAATGTTTGCATGCCCTGGAAGGTGCCTCTAGGTGCACAGAGGAGACACGGGGCCCGTGTGCGCTGGGTATGTGTACGTGTGCAGACGTGCGTGTGTGTTTGTACATTGAGAGGCACAAGGGCAAGTGTACATAAGAGGAAAGGTGGCGGGTGCCAAGGTCGCAAAGTAGAACAGGCTGAGTGGGGCTGCCTCTGGCCCAGCCCTGCTGCGCGATCTTGCACAAGTCGCTCCCTCTCCCAAAGCTCAGCCTCTGAATCATAAAGAGAGAACAGATCACGGACCTCACAGGAGCGCCGGGAGCCTTCGAGATAATGGGTCGGCGCTGCAGCAGGCCCCGGATGCGTGCACGGCTGTCGGAGGGCGTGCTGGGTGCACACGTACGTGTGTGGGGGTCCTGAGGATGTGTCCGTGTGTGTTCGCAGAGCGTGCGGTGTATGTGGGGGAGCATAATGGGTGAGAATGCGTGTGAGTGTTGTGTGCACGGGGGGCGGGGGGGGGGCGCGCCCAAGCTGCAGGGGTGAGTAGGTGGGGGGGTGCCCAGTGGCATGACTGTGCCGCGTGTGCCGTGTCACACGCAGTCTGACCGTGCAGGGGCTGCGCCCTTGGCCCCTCGTTCTAGGTGGGGCTGGAGTTGAGGGGCTTGGCGGGGCCGAAGGGGGTATCTCTGGCTGTCAGGCCCGCGGTGGGTGGGGGGTGGCCCCCCTGGCGGAGATTGAGCCCCCGCTCTCCCACCAGGCCTGCCAAAATACAGCGAGACAGGGTGTAATTACCGGCACTTACCTCGGCCATTACCCCCCTCGCCGCTGCGCGTGACACACGACCCGTCAGCTCCGCGTTGGCACCATTAAGGGGCCTCATTAGCATCCCGGCTCAGAAGCAAAATTACCCTCACTGCTCATTTCAAGATGTCATCAATTTTAATTTAGGGCCCAAAGATAGTACAATGGGAAGGCCCTCCCCAGCCCGCTGCACAGGGAAAGGGAGGAGAGGGTGGGGGAGGGGCTGGAGGGGCAGCCAGGGCTGAGGGGGGCCCCCCCCGGAGCGGGAAGGGAACGCGGGGCTGCGGGAGCAGGAGAGAAAAACGCTGGTCTCTGCCTGCCCGGGAAAGGTCTCCAGGCTGGGACCTGTGCTGGCACCGCGTCGGGAGGGAAAAGGAATCGAAGACACAACCAGAGCCGGACCCTGACCCCACCACCCCGTCCCCCCGTCAGGGGTCATCTGAGGCTGTGATGTGGGGAGCCCCACCGTGGGCAAGATGCTAGGCTTAGCACTTCCTTTCAGTTATTCCTTTATCTCCACAACAGCCTTGGAAGATATATCTTGCAATCCCTCATTACAGGAGAGGGAACTGAGGCACAGAGACCTCCCCTCTCCATCACCTAGCGAGGCCTGGCAGAGCCCACGTTTAAACCAGGCCTGTTTGGCTTTGCTGCCCCCTGCCTTCCGGGACCCAGAACCTGGTGGTCTTTGGGAGAGTCTTCCAGTCAGGAGGGCAGGGGTGGTCTTCTCACACTGTGCCCCGTGGCCCGAATGCCCCCTCCCTCTCCTGGTCAGCCTGGTCCTCACGACTCAGCTTAGTGTCATCCCTCCCTTTCTTTAAACCTCTAGCTCAGTCTTCCCTGTGGTTTCTGTGGCCGTCTCCCTGCCCCCACCTGCCCCAGAGACTGGCTCCTAGAGAGCAAGGGCTGTCCCTTAGCCACCCAAGCATCCCCAGCATCCAGCAGGGGGCTGCTCAAAGTGGGTGCTGAGTGAATGGAAAACCATGGAGCAACTGGGGCTTAAGACAAGGTGGGGGGGGGCTCGAGAAGGGCTGTTTCGGTCTATGTGCAATGGCACAAGGGCGGGGGTGCCACAAAGGTGAGTTGCGTGAATGATGGATCACATGAGTGAATGAACCAGCAGGTGGAAAGCGCCTTGCCCTGGGCACTTTCAGGTCCCTCCAGGGACAGAAATTGAGCTATTCCTTCACCAAGCCTGGCGGCAACTTGACTTATCAGCACTCGTGGGGCATTTTCATTCTGTCGGCAGAGCCTGGGCCCATGCCACACCCTTGAAGAACTTCTTTCTGAAAGGGCGAATTCACAGGCGGCTCCTTAGGCCGCTGGCCAGTGGAGATTTTCCAGAAGGCACGGTTTGGGAGGTGCGGTGGTGGGGGGAGGGCAGTCTTCTCGTTATTTCCACCCAGCTCTGCCACCCTGGTCTGTCTTAACTCATGGCAGGGCTCTGGGCAAGATTCTGAGTCCTGTGGGCCTCAGTTTCTCCAAGGGGAAAGGAGGAGGCCATAGCCCAGCCCCAGCTCTTCAGCGGCAAAAGCGGCGGGAGGAGGGCTGGGCCTGTGGACACGGGCTGGGGAGAAAGGGCACTGCCAATCACTGTGCCCGCTGTCCTCAGGCCCGGGGCCTGCCTGCCCCTCCAGCCCCCTGGCCGCTGCAGGGGTGGGTGAGAGGAGCAGGCGAGGCCCCATCCTGAGCCCCAAGACAGGGTCCTTGCTGGTGGCGGGCGCCGCTCCCCGGCCTCACAGAAGACGGATCGCTCCCTTAATCACTCTGGAAAAGAACCCCAAGCCGATATAATATTATAATTAATTAATTCACTAAAAAGGTATTAAATTTCTCTCCCCCCTGTGGATATTATCTGAATTCATTGACCTTTAGAAAAATCACCCTCTAATTGTAACCAGGTCCAAAAGCATTTGCAGCCCATCCCTGTTACATTAATAATATCTTCCCGGACTCGGCTCTGGCTGCTTAAATATTGTATAAATTCCACTGCCCCCCTCGGAAAAGAGAGAGCCAAGAAAAAAGATGAGGCTAAGGGAGCGGGAGAGGGGGGTGCGGGCTGGACCCTGAGAAGTGGGGGTCCCAGCAGGTCCCCAGCAGGGACAGGAGCTGACTCCTGGGGGTTCTTTCTAGCTGTTCTAGCTGATAAGCCAGGTGGCCGGGAGGTGCTGCAGAGGGCAGCGGGCTCTGAGATGGGGAGGGGCGTGGGTTTGGAGCAGCAGTGTTACACTTGGGCTTCGTTTTTAGGGAGCTGTGTGTGTGTGTGTGTGTGTGTGTGTGTGTGTGGTGGGGGGAAGATCCAGAGTGTGTATTGGACTCTCTTGTCCAAGTCAGTTCTCCAAACAGTGAAGGAAAAATCTCGATTCAAAGGAGGAGTGGCTGATGGAAATCCCAAAGAGGACATTCTGAGGCCCCGCTGCTCCCCTTCTAGGCTTCGCTCCCCTTCCGGCTTCCCAGACAGCCCTGTCCTAGAGATGGCGGAGCGGGCCTCGGGGAGGCGTGGTCGGATGTCCAGGACTTCCTGACCCCGAGGATGTAGGCACTAAGTAACAGCCAGCCAGTGCCAGCCGGCCAGGCTTCAGCAGGGCCCGTGGCCACTGCTGGCCGCCTGTCCAAACAACCAGAAGGGGAAATCTCCATGGAAGGCAGGGGTGGGAAGCCACCCTCCCGGGTGTACACGCCAGCGAATGTGTCTGTCTTAGCCTGTGGGACTCAGAGCCCAACTCCCTCACGGTACAAGGAGGTGAGAAGGTGGCGGCTGGTGGGGACAGACAGACACAGGAAGTGGAGCTGAGGATGGCAGGATCCTCATGCCCAGCACCTTGCCTCCCACTGTGGGGCCCCACATGGGACCTAAGGGTGTGACAGCTTCTCATCCTTCCCCTACCTAGCTTGGACCCCTTTCCCAGACCCCAATCTCTTTTGACACTTTTGCTTGTTCCCACGGCCGGGGCTTCCTCAGTGAAATGAGGGGGTTGGACCGGCCCATCCACACCAGCCCGCTTACCCACTCTACCTTTTAAAAAAATAATTTCCCCCTCGTGGATTGGAAGTCTGGGAGGGTCTTGTCTACCAATAAAGAGCCTGACTGAAGAAAGCATTACCCTCTTATTTCATCAGAGATGTTCGTAACCCCCGGTGCGGAGCTGCCGGCCTGACTCTGTTTCAGCCACGAGCTGAGGGTCACGCAGACCCGTCTCGGATACACGAACCCTCGCTGGTGGCTTGTTGGAATGCTACAGGTAGCATCTGTGCTTGCCTTAGCCAAACCCACAGGACTAGCAGGGCCCCCAGGCCAACCGCTCGCAGCGGACAATGAAGCTGAGACTGCGCCATCCCCCACTAGTGGCTGCCCGCGGCGGCCAGGTCCTGGCTCTGTGGCGCCCTCTTGTGGGCAGAACCCCTCACACCCTCAGTCGGGCCCAAAGGCCGGTCCAGACCCTGCTTCCCAGGCTGCAAGTGGTGGCCCGGCTGAAGGACCTAGGGGACAGGAAGCCAGCAGGCAGGTGGAGAAGGGCTAATACAGCGGTCTTGAGGGGCTGCATGAGGGAGCAGAAGGGCAGATCTCCAGTCCATTGACTGAATCCCCAGGATGAAGGAGAACAGTGTCGGAAAGAGTTCTCATTTTGACTTGGGAGTTCCCAGACCCCTACCCCCCTCCAGTGTCAACATGGCCCAAGCCTGGGCCCATCACCTATCTCCCAGTGAGAGTCCAGGAGGGGCTGAGTGGGGGGGGGAGGGGCCTGGGCTGGCTCAAACTCCTCAAGGTCATCCACGGCTCCATCTGACCTTGAGATTAATCCTGCAGCCTCCGCCAGTCCAGCCATCAGCACCCACATGCCCAGCTCCCTTTCCTTCTCTCCCCTCACACGTTAATTGCTCCAATGTTGATTTGATCTCCAGTTCTGCGCAGAGGAAATTGCCCTCTTAGCCATTTTTATCCTGGGAGTTTTAATTTTTTTAATTAGGCCCCTTCGGCCTCTCAGGGCCCCATGAGGGGAAAACCATTTTGGTCCCTGCCTGAAGACTGTGGGAAGTCGGGAGAGAACTCGGCAAAGCCCAAAAAGACCCTCTCCTCCCTCCCCCAAGACAGCTGGGACTCAAGAAGCTGCCACTCTGCCCCTCACTGCCCCAAGCCCACCTCCCCGTCCTGGGGGAGGTCATAAAATCCCAGGATCTTAGAGCAGAGGCGTATGGGAATTATGCCGGGGTTGGGGAACAGAAGCCCGGAGAGAGGAAAGGGTTTGCCGAGTCCTCACTGGCAGACAGGGCCAGAGCAGGGAACAGGGCCCTCATCCTCGACTCTACCCAGAGCCCGATACTCCTGACTCCCCCCAAATTAGCTCAGTTGGGTCTCCCTTTCCCCAAACCCAGAGGCGGACTCAGCTCCTCGGTTACTAGGGAGCCTGTCCTGCTAGAGACACGGTCAAAGAGCAGAGGGGCCAGCCTTGCCTCCATGGGGCAGGCAGCTGGACCTTCTCAAGCAGGTGTCGGCCCGCCCACCTAGGGAGGGAGAAAAATCTGGAGAGGTGACCACTAGAACAGGCATTCGGGAACAGGAGAAACATGCCCCCACCCCGGGCCAATGGTAGTCTGGGCTAAGGGTGCCCCAAAGCAGCAGCTGAGAACAGAAGACTTGGTTTGTGAGCAACCAGTTCCCCCACATCACCCAGCTCAGCTGTCTCAGGCCACAGCTGGAGGTGCGGAACCAGCGTGGCTGCAGCGCCATCTTGTGGCCACGAGGAGGGATAATGACCCCTTCAGTCCCCAAGCCCCCCCTAAGTTGGGCTACATTTCCCGCTTCCCTTGAGGCAAGTCTGGGAGGTGGGGGAAACCAGGTGATGGGCTTGTTCCCTCCTCTCCGTCTCCCCCTACCCTGACCCCCCCCCAATGGTGGGCATTGGGTTGAATCCTCCTGTTGTGTCCACCCCAGACCACTCCAGAGAGACAGGACAAGCAGGTACAAAGCACAGTGTTTACTAAAGGCACAAAGTGGGGAGCCTGGAGGGAGCTGCTCTTCCAGCAGTGACCCCGCGCTCTAGCAGGAACCCAGTGCCCCCTCTTCCGGCCACCCCCGCCCTCACACCATCTGGTAGAGAGCTGTTAGCACCAAAGGGGGGTGGGGGTGCCAGGCTGGAGGACAGACCTGTGGTCATCTGAGTCCCAGAAAGGCAGGCCTAGGCACCCCCTGGACCAGTCATTGCCTCAGAGAAGGAACTTCCTGAACCCCCTGCTCTCGCGTGTCCTCCTTCACCAGCAGGGGTGGGGATCAGACTCAGAAGACAGAACCCTCCCAGGACACCTCTTCTTACCTCTAGCACACCTGTCCCCTCCCTTCCCCTCATGATTTCACCTCCAGGAGCCGGGCTGAAGGACTATTCTTACCCAGCCCCCTCAAGAGGGCGATCCCTGGGGAGTACTGAGCCGGGTAGGGGGCCTCTCCTGCCCCCACACGCTGCCAAGCAGGCACTAAGTCCAAACAGGAGGCCAACAGGAAGGAGTGATGAGGCAGGGCAGTTGGCTATGTCACACACAACTGCAGCCCAAGGGGTGGGAGGGAGGTGGCCCCGGCCCTCCCAGCCCCCAGGTCCGCCCCTGTTCCCCAGCACGGCGCCCGGGTCACAGCACATCGCCCTCCTCCATGCTGAAGCTGCTCCGGCGGCTACTAGCCTTGGAGGCCTCAGGGGACATGGT
Organism: Phoca vitulina; assembly: GCF_004348235.1. Taxonomy (NCBI): domain Eukaryota; kingdom Metazoa; phylum Chordata; class Mammalia; order Carnivora; family Phocidae; genus Phoca; species Phoca vitulina. Next base: position 30,730 of record NW_022589999.1, read on the forward strand.
GGAGAAGAGAGGGTCGGAGGCCAGTGGTAGCAGCGAGTCATCCAGGAGCATGAGGTCCAGATCCTTCTTGGACAAGTTGGGGAACGGGGAGCCATGCTCTGGCGCCAGAGGTTCGGGGTAGCCTGGGGGCCCTTCATCGCCCCCGCCCCCGAAGCTCAGGCTGTGGCTGAAGTCCAGGTGGTGGAATGGGGACGGTGGCTGAGGTGGCTGGGCTGGCAGGGGCAGCGGGGCCTGGGGGGGCAGAACTGGCAGTGGCTCAGGATCCGGGACCTCGGCCTCCAACAGCAGGGCCTCCCCGGGGCCCTCCTCGCTGGGCAGCTCCTGCTTCACCACCTGCTGGGCCAGCTCAGCCATATTCATGCCCGATGGCGAGGTGGTGGGGAGGCCATGCACTCGAGCCTGCATCTCCAGCTCCTGCAATGGGGGGGTGCAGAGAGGGGGGCTGGGGACACACACCCACAGGCGCCAGCTACCCTACCCCCCCAGTTCCCCCGCTGCAGCCCTTGCCCCTCCCCTTGTGGCACCCAACATGGCTCAGCTGGAAGCAAGTACAGGGTGGCTCTAGAGTCTAGACCAGTGTTTTTTTCAAACTACAAGTCACAACTCATTGGTGGGTTGTGAAACCACTGTAGTGAGTCTTGACCAGCTCGCTCTCTCTTTTTGTTTCAATTGAAATAGGCTTGCCTAGACTAGACCAGAATAGAAATGATCAGAATGCACTGCATCTACTAAGAATGAGGGTTCTTTCATGAAACTTTGATTTTTCCCTTTGAGTGTGGCTATGCATGCTGGATTGCAACGCCCACTGTATTACCTCCTATGAGAGACCAAGAAGTTTAAAAGCTGCCATCCATGTGCCCTTCGTATAGATGACCAGCCTCAGATCCAAAGAAGGCAGAGGCCCTGAGCACAGCCAGGATTAGAAAGAACCCTCGGCTCCAGGTGGTAGGCAGGAGTCTGCCAAGTCTTGTTCTTTAGTTTGTCCCCAGTGGGGAGACTTGGCGCTCCCCCAGTTCTAGCTCTCTGCCCGCCCCCCCCCACGGTAGGTCTGCACTCTGCCACCCTCTCGAAGTTGGGTGTAGGCACATACTTGCATTGATCGAGGAAATGTGAGCAGAGGCGACAAGTGCCACCTTGTTGTACACGGCTTTAAGAGCCAGCTCTAGACGCGCCTGTCCACTGGCCTGGGTCCCAGAATGAGGGTCTCACAGAACAGAACCTCTAGCCGGTCCTTGTTGCTTAAAGTTGCTGGGGATGGCTTGTTAGCAAACCATTACGTCCATCCTCCCTCTTCATGGGCATCATTCCCATTCCCCCAACTTCGGAAGCATATGCACTGCCCCTGAGGTCGAGAGCCAGGCCGGGGCCAGGAGTGAGAGTTACCCAGCAAGTGCAAGTGCATGGGCCCGACCTGGATGCGGAGCAAGAGCTGCTTGTTGGTCACCTCCAGACGCCGCGAGTGGTTCTCCAGCTCCCGGGACTTCTGCAGGTCCTTCTGCATCCTCCGGATGTAATCGACAGAGGCCTTGAGGATGGTGCCCTTGTTCCAGCGCACGTCCCTGCAGGCCAGGCAAAAGCAGAGGCGCAGGCTCGGCCGAGTGGCCAAGTATTCGCCATGCGCTCGGCGGGTCAAAAGAAAACCCTGCTTTGGTTCCCGAAGCCTCCGCCGCCTGTCCCAAAGCGGCCCACAAACCCCAGACACGACCAACCCCCATCTGTGGAGGAGGCCCTTCTCCGTCTGCACACAACACACCCTCCCGGGTGACCTCACTGCCACTACCCAGCCCACTAATCCCATGGAAGCCAACAATTCAGAGCAGCCTCCTTCCCTAGGCCTTCCATTCCTGCCACCAAAACCCACACCTGTCCTCGACTCTCACTCCTCCCAGCCCTGGGCCCCCTCTGTGCCAGTCCGAGTCCAAAGGTTCCCAGCATGACTCCTCCTCCTCCAGGAAGCACCCCCGCGCTGACCCCAGCAGCCTCGCTTCCGTGATTTTGCTCATCTGTCTCAAGCTGGTCTGATTTGGGCGGAGGGGGGAGTCTCCTTGCCCCTAACAGGTGATAAGCTTCTAGGAGGCAGCACCCAACCAAGGGATTCTCTTCCCAGCCCTTGCCCCTGGCAACCAGCACAGGCCCCGGGCGCAGAAAATACGCATCCGCTGGGGCTGCCCCACCCCCAGCGCCCGGCCCTTTCCCTCCCCCCCTCCCCCAGAAACCGCTCACAGGTCGCTGGCCTTGGGGATCAGCATTCCCAGCTCCTTGATGCGGTCGTTGATGTTGAACCTCCGCCTCCTTTCAACTAAAGGCAACAAATCCCGAGCGAGCAATTAGGAGGATGAGGACCCTACGGGGAGAAGGGCCCAGCCCAGGAAGTGGCGCCTCGGCCCTTCTGGGAAGTACTGAGTGACCCACAGAACGGATTGCTATAGGAATGAGGGGCCCGGGCGAGGCCGGAACCACCAAGGGGCTCTGCGAGGCCGAAGCACCGGGGCAGCTGTCAGCACGGCAGAGTGGCCCGGGGTAGCATTCCCCGGGGCCACAGGGCTGGAACTCCTTCCCGAGAGAGAGTTCCCAGGCTCCACACCCGAAAGGAACCAGTCTGATCTGATAAACCCACTCCTTCTGAAGTCCTGGGGATTTCATGAATATCGCTTCCCCTGGGCCCGTCTCCCATCCCCTCCTAAGAGGGCCAGTGGGAAAAAGGCCGTGCTGAACTCATCCAGTCCCACCAACGGAGGATTTAAGGTCTTGGGTAGGGAAGCCTTTCTAACCCATGCAGGTCAGAGTGGCTTGTTTTGTTTTGTTTCGTTTTAAAGTAAACTCTACCCCCAACCTGAGGCTCCGGTCAGAGGCTTTTTAGGCAGCCCAGGAGAGCGCAAGGACAGAAGGCGCCTGCGCGGGACTCACTTAGGTTGTGATTGTCTTTCTTCTGCCGCTCCTTGGCCAGGGCCCGGCTCTCCGCATCTGGAGGTCAGGGGAGAAGGACAGAGGAGCTGGGAGGGAGGGAGAAGAAGAGGGAGGAATGGGGAGCCGGGGCACCGGGGAGACGGGGAGGTGGTACCTGTGAGCTCTCGCTTCTGGGTCAGGTCAGCGGGGCACGAGCTGCTGGTGACGCCCACCAGGGAGGCTGTGACCTGGGGGTCACCACTGTACACATTCAGGTGGCTGCTGGACAGGGGCAACTGTGGGGTGAGGCGGGGAGATGGACGCGGTGAGCAGCGCCCTCTGCAGGGGGCCCTCCCCAGGGCCCATCATCCCAGGGACAGCCAGGATCCCCCACGCCCCACTTCCAGCTCTTAAGGGCTCCAGAGGAGCTCGAGGATGTCAGAATCCACCCCGGCCCTCGTCACCCGGCAATTCCATGGGCAAGTCTAGGGTTAGGAGCTGAGTGAGGCGCGGCCTAGTGGCCTAGTGGCTGGAACCCCTGCGAAGTGATCAGCCCTGAGGGGTGACAGATGAGGGGATTAAGTCCCAGGCACTGGGAAAGCCCAGAGGAGAAGCACCTAATCTATTTTGGAGTTTGTGAAAGGTTTCTGGAGGGTGTGGAACGTGAATTGGGTCCTGAGCAGAGAAGTGAGGAAGAGCCTGAGGGCTGAGCAAAGACTCGGCCGGACAGAGCTGGCGGTCCCCACGGGAGTGGACAGGGTGCCGGGGGCAGATCGGACGTGCAAAGACGCTGGCATTTTGTAATGGGCAGCCAGTGGGGGGTGAAGCAGGGGCCCGGCGGGGACAGACTGGAGCTCCGGGGTGATCGCCCAGAAGCCTCGGTAGGACACAGGCACCCTACCACATACGTGGAAACCACTGAGGGGACCAGACACTTGTGCCCTCTGGCCCTCTCCCTCTTCCCAGCCTTCAGTGCTCGGGTGGCAGCAGGTTTCAGACCCAACTGGCCCCGACCAGTCCGGCTGAGCCACTGGGCAATGTTGCCAGGGCGGCGGGGATCCAGGACTGACTCTTGGACTTCCTACTGCAAGATTTGGCGGCCTCCCTCAGTGGCATGAGCTAGGGCCAGAGTCAGGGTAATAGGCGCAGGCCCGAGGGGCAGGAGTGAGCAGCTGAGGTTTAGGACCTTCCAAAAAGGGGCAGGGACGCCCGCAAGTCCACCTGCTTGGGGCAAATATCTGTCACCCTGTGCAGAGCTAGCCCCCATTCCTTGCCTTATCTAACCTTCCCACAATCCTGTGGGTAGACGGCATCATCCCCATTCTGCTGCTGAGAAAAGTGGGCTTCAGAACAATTAAGGGACTTGCCAGGGTCACAGCCAAAGCCAGAAACTCGGCCTCTTGAGCCTAAGGCTGGCTCATTCCCCTCTGCTACCTCACTTCTGCCTGGGAGGCCCAGAGAGCATTCACACTGCCAGGAGGCTGCTGGAGGGAGGGGACAAAGCCAGCCCCCTATCACTTGTCCCATGGGGTGAGGGACACAGGCCTGTCCTCCGCTGGGTCCTAGGCTTTGTAGAAGAGGGAAGCCCCAGATCCCAAAGGAATTCATCAGCTCGAGGCCATGCTGCTCCCCTCCAGGAATGCTTTCCCTGCCTCCCCTCTGGTGAGGCCCAGCACCTCTACCTCCTGCCCAGTCCCCTACCCCACCCCCCGAAGACTTCCCCAACTGCCAGCCACCACTCCCCACTGAAGCCCCACCGTGCACGCAGGCTAGGCACGCCTCTCTGGAGTCATCATTCTGCTCGGCCTTGGGCTCTGCTCACATGATTTGACAGAGGTGACTGTCATCTCTGCAGCAAGACGGCTCTGCCCAGGTGAGGACCTTGTCTCGAGTTCTTTCCAGGCTCAGGGCCACTGTAGAACCTCTACCTCCTCCCACTGACATTCCCACCCCACCCCGGCCAGCAGTACCGTGTTGGGCATCTGAGTTTCAGGATTGATGAAGCCCAGGACGTCATCCAGACACATAATGTTATCAATGACATCAAACTGAAAGAGAGAAAAGTCCATCTGGGGAGGGCCCACTAGGAGAAAGGCACAGGGAAGGGGCACGGGGACAGCCACTGACCTGAAGGGACCTTGGAGCCCACGTCACCTAACCTGCTAATCTCGGAGGGAAAAGGAAAAAGGTCCAGAGAGGGGATGAGTTGTCCAGGTACCACAGGCCCAAGGCCAAGGCTCTTCCCAAGGAGCCAAGTTGCCCAAGGAGATTGCTTTATATACCTTCTGTCTGGACATGGCTTTGCAGGTGTGCTGGGCTTTCCTCTATGAGTCTCCTGTTTCTCCCCAGGAAAGCTTTGAAAAGTAGGGATGATGCTTCTCCTGGGAGACTGGGGCTCCCTGAGGGCAGGGCTGTGTCTCCCCCCTCAGACTG
>NW_022590000.1:0-35916 GCF_004348235.1 Phoca vitulina
TATTTCACTTAGCCTAATGTCCTCAAGGTTCATTTATGCAGTAGCCTTTTATGTCTTTTACCAAGACTTGCTGTTTTCTGGTTTGGCTCTGTTTTGTTTATAATAATTCTAATGGGTGTGAAGGGATATCTCAATGTGGTTTCGATTTGCATTTCCCTAAACAGTTAGTGATGGTGAACATCATTCCATGTGCTATGGGTCATTGTGTATCTTCTTTGGAGATAATTCAGGTCTTTGACCCATTTTTGAATTGGATTGTTTGCTTTTTTGTTGTTGGCTTTTAGGAATTCTTTATGTAGTCTGTGTATTAACCCCTATGAGATACATGATTTGCAAATATTTTCTCCCATTATGCATCTTTATACTCTGTTAATAATGTCTCTTGATACACAGAAGTTTTTAATTTTGATGAGGTCTAATTTATCTATTTTTTTCTTTTGTTACCTTCACTTTTGGTGTCATATCCAAGAATCATTGCAAAATCCAAAGCTGAGAAGCTTTTCTATGGTTTCTTCTAAGACTTCTTTGTTTCAGCTTCTACACTGAGGTCTCGGATCTATTTTGAGTTAATTTTTGTAAATGGTTAAGGTAAGGTCTAACTTCATTTTTTTGCCTGTGGATATCCAGTTTTTCCAAAACCATTTGTTGAAGACTCTTTTCCACCACTGAATGATCTTGCACCTTTGTGAGGAATAATTTAACCATATACAGTGGTGTTTTTTCCTGGGCTCTTCATTCTATTCCACAAGTCTATATCCCAATACCAACTGTTTTGTTCACTGTAGCAGTATAGTAAGTTTTAAAATTAGGAAGTGTAAGTCTTCCAATTTTGTTCTTCTTTTTCAAGATTGTGTTGACTATTTAAGGCCTCTTGAGATTTCATATTAATTTAAGGATTGATTTTTTTTATTTTTGCAAAATATATCAATGAGATGTTGATAGGAATTGCAGAATCTATAGGTCACAGTAGTTAATATTGATATCCTAACAATATTGTTTTCCAATCTATGAACATGGGATAGCTTTCCATTTATTTATGTCTTTTTAAATTTCTTTCAGCATGCATAACATTTTAGCCAAATATTTCCACAAGAGCATTGCCCTTCTGCCCAGCTATAGCTTAGTAGGCTTCTCAGCTTCCCTGAGCCCTCTTTCTTCTGTTCCAGTGCACTGTCTCCATGGGGTATCTCACCCCAGAATGCAGGAAAGGAAACTTGAGATCAACACTATGCTCCTGAAGTGATATTTGGCTCTATTGTCCTAGCCTCACCTCTGTTTCTTTATGTAAGTCAGTTTCCTAGTTCTGCTAGAACTGAGACCTCTACCGAACTGAGCCCTGACCTCTCAGCCAGTGGCCAGTCAGCCCATGGTCTCATTACAACTCTGACTGAGAGGAGGGCAAAAGGAAACATTGAAGTCTACAGCTAGTAATTGTGGGGCTTTCCTGAAGCCCTAACATAAGAGTTGGAATCCTAGGTCTACCACTGACTTATTGTAACGTATCAATTCCTTGTGTAGCAAGTTGAGTGATGGCCCACAAAAAGATATGCCCCATTTTAATTCCCAGAGCCTATGAATGCGATTTTTTTTGGAAAAAGTCTTTGCAGTGAAATTAAGTTAAGGATCTTAAGATGAGATCATCCTGAACTATCTAGGTGGACCCTAAATCCAATGACAAGTGTCCTTATAACAGACACACAGAGAAGCAACACATAGAGGAGAAGGCCATGTGAGAACAGTGGCAGACAGTGGAGTGAGTAACCACAAGCCAAGGAATGCCAGCCCCTACCAGAAGCTGGAAGAAGCAAGAACAAAATCTTCCCTAGAGCCTCTGGAAGGAACATAGGCCAGCCAACAGCTTGATTTTGGACTTCTGGCCTCCACAACTGGGAGAGAGTACATTTCCACTGTTGTAAGTTACCAGGGGTGTGGTTATTTGTTATAGCAGCTACAGGAAACTCGTATCTTTTGTTTTCCTCATCGCAAAATAGAAGTAATAATAGTACCTACCTCATCTAGTTGTTGTGATGATCAAATGAAATAATCTATAGAAAGCACATTGCATAAGGTCTAAGACAGCAAGCTCTCAATAAAAGGTTAGCTACTATTATTTACAGTCATTGAAACCCTGATTTTTATTACATATGGATGCAGGAGCCAACACATACCTCAATCACACAAGAGAATGATTGAGAATAATTGTTTTGTGCATGAGATATCTCTCAGGTGTGTGTTTTTTTTTTTAAAGCAAAAACTACAGCCATTTTCTTGTCTACTAATGCTCATGGGTACAGGGAAAGTGTCTCACATACACTCCAAAAAGCAAATTCTAAGCTCTCGTGTGTCTCTTTGTTGGAGGTGGAAAGAAACCTATATATGTGATAAGCATGTGAAACAGACTTTACAGGCCACCAGATGTATAAAGCAAAGATAATTTGTATGTCAAACTTGTGTCTGTATATTAATTACATTTTTCTGGAAAGTCCATAGCTTTCATCAGATTCTCAAGGAGAGACTATGACTCCAAAAAAAAGTTTAATTTCACTTACATAAAATGACACTGACAGCCTTGAATGAAAAGATTAAAACTAGGCTCAAAATATAAACGAGGCAAGTACCACATTCAGTTGGAGGACCACCTATGGCTCAAAAAAGTCATTGCTGGAACTTTGCCCATGACCTAGTTCCAGGAATAGAAAGAGATGAGTCAGGATTTTGGTAAGGATTTGAGAGATGAATGCAAGCAAGTAGCTTTGAGATTCTAGCAATCTCCTCACTAGGCCTAGCATGTATATAGTACAGAAAGTGGATATGAAACATATCCAACAAAAACTACTAGCAATAAATTCCTTCTAAATCATCTGAAAAATACAATCTTTGGAGAAGCCTCTTTGTGAAACTCTAAGATCAATTGCAAGAATAATATTAAATAGCTGTCATTGTGACCCTTCATATTCATCAGCAGAGAAACTAGCAAGAAAAGTGGTTAACTGCCTTCTTTATTTAAAAGGAGGTTATTGAGTAAGTACTATATGTTAAAGACTGAATTTTGCCCCCCAAAATTCCTATGTTGAAGCCCTAACCCTTCAGCAATATAACTATATTTGGACATAGAGGAGGTAATCAAGGTTAAGTGAGGTCATAAGCATGGGGCCTTAACCCAATAGGACTGGTGTTCTTATAAGAAGAAGAGACACCAAGGTGCCTACACATAGAGAAAAAGGCCATATGAAGACATAGCAAGAAGGCAGCCATCTTCAAGCCTTGAAGCCTGAGAGGCCTCAGAAGAAACTAACCCTGCCAACACCTTGATCTTGGACTTCCAGCTTCTAGAACTGAGAAATAAATTTCTGTTGTTGAAGCCCCCCAGTCTGTGGTATTTTGCTACAACAACCCCAGCTGACGAATACATTATACACCAAAAACTATGCCAGGTGTTGGGGTTACAGAAACGAAGGAGGCATAGCCTCTCCCCAAGAGAGCTTCATAGGTTTGGGGTAACACTGCAGGCCCCTGCCAGAGACCAGAAGCCAGCCCTCACTGGCCTCCCAAAGGCCCCTACATGATATGGGGCTTACCTGACTTTCGCTTGAAACTGCCTGGACTGGCTCTTTAGGTTGTTCATGTAGTCACACTCACTAGACTAGAGCTAGACTGATGTTAAGTTTCTCTGAGAACTCGGTTGCTTTGTTCTGTATTGTTTTGTTGTGGTTTTTGTTTTGCTCTATTTTCAAGGAGAAATATAGTCTCACTCTCTCCCAGAGAAAGGATAACTCTTGGCTTTGAACACCCACCATTCATATCACAATCTTAATCAAACCTCAACCTGTTTCATTCTCGGAACTATCCACCCATTGAATCTGATTAACTGCATTGATGGTTAATTTGAGAGGAGGGACGTTATATAAAATGCTTAGATTAAAAGTAGATGTAAGGTTATTGTTCAGAAGGTGGCTGGAAGATCCAAGCATTTTGAGATCATTACACTACCTGTTACATAAGATGGTGCCCCAGGGTGAAATATCTGGTGTCACTGGTTTGAAGGGAGTACATTTGCTTTTTTTATAGGAAATATTAATCAGTAGTCAATTAAATAGTTTCGCATGAATTTCTCTTACTACAGGACACAGTGATGGAATGCTCGTCAGTATGACTCAGAATTTTAAGGGTAGGCCTTCAAATCTCACTATTCTGGTTCTCCATTTGTTTGATTTTGTAGCAGGAGGTAAGAAAGAGAGTGGAAATATTTTTAAAACTACTCATTCAGTTATGTCTTCTACAAAATGGAAAAGATACGGCTTCATAATATAAAGTCCACAGAGGAACATTGCAGGGAAGTAATTATACCATGAAATATTTTATAAATATTACATTATAGTTTAGTATCCCAAATGCAATTTGACATTTCCACCCTTTTTTTCCCTTAAAGACCCAAGTCACCTCTTTTAATATGCTGACTGTGTTTAACAGTGAAAAAAATTTTATTTAAATTTTATTTAGTTTTCTATTTTACAATAGAAAACTCAGACCCTGAATTATCTTACTTGAAAATTAGGACAATTTGCTGACCTTCCTTAGAGGGATGGCTATTAAACTCAAGAATGAGTTCAAGAGAATCTACTTTTCCAGAGAACTTTAAAAGCCCATAGATTATTATGTGTCTCAGGGATTTTGCTGCAATCCTGTCCAGGGTCAAAGGGTCACATCCTTCTCAGAATCAACCCATAATTTTGATTACAGATCTTCATTAACTAACGGTTCTAAATCTTACACAAGAGCTTAACATCTCTGTATTAGACAAGCTTTTAAACCTGTCCACATTTCAACAATCTGACCTAAATTTGAAGGAAGATTTATTTTATCTAGACACTGTGTTGTGTGAGTCATTTTTCAAGTACTAAGAAGTTCCTTTATTTTTAATGCCCTTGGCTTTGGGATAACGCTGAAAGTGGCTTTTCACGATTACACTGGAACTGGAGCAGATCTTAGATTTATTGGCAATTCATAGATGAATCTAACCGTTGGGAGAAGTGTTTGTGTTCATAAAATGGCACTCCAGAAAAAAAATAATAAAAGGAACATTAAATGTCAAGATGTTAGTTAAAAGATGAGGTGTTTGCCCAACCCAGTGTGACTTAGTCAGAGAAGATGGCTCTGTGTCATTTTCTGAGTGACGGTAGGGGAGCTCTGAGGACTAACCATTTCTGGTTCCAGGCCATTCTGGGGTTTCTTCCTACAATCTGGGGCTGAAATGGGGCCACGCCACCTTCACAGCCCCCAAGCCAGTTCCCCCTGTGGTTTGCATTTGCCTTCAAAGCAGTATTTCCTGCCTTTAAACCTCTTGACGCAGGTGCAATTAGTGTTATTAGCAGTGAGGGAGAAGCTCTTCCTGGAGAGTCCTTCCCTCCACAGAACACAGGAAAGCCCATATAAACTCCTGACTTAAAATGCCTTTCCTGATTTTCAGATACCCCTTTGACAAGCTTTCCTGTAGACATTCTCGAACTCTTACTGTAAGATTTTCCTTCGGATCTTATTTTCCTTCCTATTGTCCACCTTTAATTTACTCACCTGGGTCTTGTAAATTGTAGGGAGAAAAGGAGGACCCACGTAAATCTGTTCATCTCCTAAATTACTCCATACAACTTTTTTTTAAAGATCTATTTATTTATTTATTTGAGAGAGAGAGCACAGGAGCAGGGGCAGAGGGAGAGGGAGAAGCAGACTCCCCTGCTGAGCAGGAAGCCCTATGCAGGGCTTCATCCCAGGACCCCGGGATCATGACCTGAGTCAAAGTCGAAGGCAGACGCTTAACCGACTGAGCCACCCAGGCACCCATCCTTACAAATTTTTTAAAATGTCTTCTTTCATGTTTCTGACATGCAATATGTTTTTATCTCATTGCACATGTGTGAATAATTCATACCAAAACATGAATAATTATCACCTGAGCTTTCAAAAATCTTTGCTCAGCCAAACCAGTTATTGGTCATTCCCTCACCGGACAATGTCTCAATGCCAACAGCGTACCCAGGAGAGGGTATATGCTAAAATATTTCTTTCCTTGACTTTATGAAATTCCAACATCAGAACTTAAGGAAAGAAATCCAGACTAAAAAAATTCAGTTTCTAAGCCTTCAAACTTACATGTTTGTGTGTTCAAAAGAACAAAATTTTCCGTATTCTCTGCTTAACAAAGGATAGAACTGGCTGTTGGACACAAAAGGAGGTATTTTCTAGCCAACTGTATAGGTGAGAACAAAGTCCTCACTATTCTGCCATTTTCTGACTTTTCAGGAAATGGGATTTTCAAATTCTAGAATTCTGGAATTCTAGATTCAACATCTACAGTCTCATTCAAAGGTCAGGAAATGATTTCTTCTCCTAATCTCCCACGGTTCCCTCTCTCTTACCACCACAGCCTCACTGGAGTCCAATCACTATGGGGAACCACCTGTTTCCCTTTAGTTGTGGACCTCAATGACTTGATTGTCACTTCTTCATCCATTGGCTTGGCCAAGGGCTTTACCAAAGCTTCCTAAGTATTTTTATTTCTAACCCTGCTTCAGCCTCTCTATCTAGATCAGACCCTCTATCTAGATCTAGACTCCAACCCAGTTGTGGACTAGGATCACTTCTTTTCTAAACTCAAGGATTCATAGCCTTCTTTAATCTTCATATATTCCTTCGAGCTCAGTAAAGCATTTGCCATGGATTTAACACCCCAAATTGCACTGTTCTGGTGAATTAATTATAATCATTACTACAATACAGGATAAAAATCATGGGTCTAGGAATGAGAGACATGGGTACGAATCCTGCCTTCCAATAAGTGGAAGGTGTAATCTTAGACAAACCACTTACTATCCCAGAGCCTCAGCTGCAAATGTGTATGAATGCACAGCATGGTGGTGGTACAGATTAAGAAGTAAAATAATGGTTGTGAAAGCACTCAGTTGAGTATGAAGTAGGTACTGTAATTTTTTTTCCTTCTATTAGGCAAGAGTTGCCTATCTTAAGCCCAACAAAAAGTGGCTTATTTATTCAAATCTTCCCCTGTATCTGTTTGTGAAAATCAAATTGTTTTTTGGCAAATAACACTTAGCCTAAAAGTTCTATTCTGACGCTGGATATGTTCCACAAACAATACTCACAATACTTCAAGTGGCAGGACATAGTTTTAGAAAAAGACTATTTAGAGCAGAACACATACAAATCTGAAGGCTCTATGCTAATATTTCTGCCATAGGCTCAGCTTTTTCTTGCATAATATAAGCCAGTCTTCTGAAATGAGTAGTTCTAGTAAGTCCCAGGGCAAGAAAGAGATGCCAAAGCAATTACATTTATGGTAAATTCAGAAGAGGAAAATATACATAAGCTAGGAAGAAAATCTCTGTGGGCATAATTTCAAGGAAAGGCAATAGTTGGTTTCTGCCAACAGTCATTGCATGCCATGAGCATAGAGCAATTAGAAATGGGTCCGTTCAAGCAAAAATGGTGTGATAGCCATGAGACTGAACCTTAAAAAGTAAAAGGTCCTACAAGGATAATGAAAGTACTTCTAGTGTTTTCTATTTATATTTATATTTTTAATTTCTAAAAACACTTCAAAAAATTTTTTTGAGTTTCAAATGAATTAGGGCAGGGTTTATATGTAATTCTATTCTCAAGTCTCCCCATCCCCAAAATGTTGTTTTTTTAATTCTATTTTTTCCCTATATCTACCTTTCCCCTTACTGTCAAGTTTCTTGAAAGAGAAGCTTCCAGGGGTGCCTGGGTGGCTCAGTTGGTTGGGCATCTGACTCTTGATTTTGGCTCAGATCATGATCTCAGGGTCCTGGGATCGAGCCCCACCCTGGGTAGCGTGGAGCCTGCTTAGTTAGGACTCTTTCCCTCCTTCTCCCTTTGCCCCTCCCTCTCTCTCCCCCCTTTAAAAAAAAAAAGGGTGGGGAGCTTCCATTTGTTGACTTTAACTTTCACCTCCCAATTTTCCTCAACCTACTGGACAATCTGTCTCCTGCTTTCAGTTACCACACCACAGAAATTGTTTTTGGAAAGGGCCACCAGCAACTTCCTAACTGCCAAATCCAGCAGCCTCTTCCAGTCCTCCTCCTACTGGACCACTCTAAGGGATTTGACGCTATTGACTCTCCCACCCACTTCTTGAAACTCTTCTTGCTGTCTTGTTTCTAGTCCTTCTTTTACTTTCCCTTTCTTTTTCCTCACTACTTCTTTGCCCTCTTCCCAAAGAAAGCATTCCCCAGAATTCCATCCTCAGTCTTCTTCATATGTTTTGCTTATGTGCTATCATATCCTTGTGTGACTTCAATTATTACTCATATGTTGCTGCATCAGTCAGGGTCCGGTCAGGAGCCAGAAATCATAGCAGTAATTACAACAAGGAAATTTTAATATAAAGAAAATTGCAAACTAGTAAAAGGGGTAAAATGGACTCTAAAAAGTACAGAAGCAGCAGTTTCATAAAGCTAACTACCTTCAGGGCTGAGGGGATGTGAGCAAGGCAGGAACGTAGAAACTTGGAAGAGCCCTACCTTTCTTCCCCCACCAAGGTTGAGGTTCAAGTTTCATTTGATACCACTTGGCTGGTGGTGGTAAAGAGACCACAGGCAGTAGCCACTACTAATCTAGGAGCGCCACTCAGGTGAGGGCTACTTTCTTCCATTCCACTCTACATACCAATTTACTGACTGTGACATGGAAAACCAGCACCTGCACAATGGAAGGAGTGAGACTTCCTCCTGCTCTGCCCTTTAGTGTCTCTCCAGCACCCTCTATGAGTAGAGCCTAAAACTGTACTCCTGGCAAGGAAAAATGTCCACAGGCTCCATCTTGTGTATCACAAAGCAAGACAAAGAGGGATGGATTTGGAGTTGAGAGGCAATATATTAATAGTTGGCACAGTAGGCAATTTCCAAATCTGTATTTCTTACCCTGACCTCTCTTCTAAACTCCAGATTTCAGGATGTCTACGTATAGATGCCACAAAGGCACCTCAACCTCGGCATGTCTTCTTCATTATCCACATGCAGTTGTCAAGACTGGTAATGCCATCTGAACAATGTGTCTGGAATACATCTCTTTTTTTTTTAAATACATACATATATTCTATCACTATCACTACATGGTACAGATTCTCATCAATTAGAACTAGTGCCCGTGTTTACAACTACATAACTCTCCATCTGTCTTTCCCACTAACAAGTTTTTAGTTTAAAACTAAAACAAGTTTTTCTTCTCAAGATCTAGTAATTCTGGGGCGCCTGGGTGGCTCAGTCGTTAAGGGTCTGCCTTCGGCTCAGGTCATGATCCCAGGGTCCTGGGATCGAGCCCCACATCAGGCTCCCTGCTCCGCGGGAAGCCTGCTTCTTCCTCTCCCACTCCCCCTGCTTGTGTTCCCTCTCTCTCTGTGTCTCTCTCTGTCAAATAAATAAAATCTTTAAAAAAAAAAAAAAAAAAAAAGATCTAGTAATTCTGTTTGCCAACAGAACAAGGTCTACATTCCTTATTCTGATATTCAAGGCCCTTCATAATTCTACCCCCCCAGTCTCATTACTCATTGCATCCCAATACTACTACTACCAGTAATACTATAAAGCTAACATTTATTGAGCACTTAATATGGGCCAGACACTAATGTAAGCACCTTATATGTATAATATCACTTAATCTTCACATCAGATTTACCAGGTAAGTATTGTTATTACCTTCATTTTACAGAAGAGGAAACTAAGACAAAAGGAAGTTAAGTAACTTGCTAAAATCACACAGCTAGTAAATGTGGAGATTAAAATCTAAACTTGGGCAGTACAATTCCACAATCTGTGCTCTTACATACATTATATTTCTCTCTAAAAAATTAATGTAAGAGTAAATTTAACTAATGAGGTAAAAGATTGGTACACTGAAAACTATAAAACATTGTTAAAGAAAAACTTAAAACATTGAGATAAATGGAAAGACATCTCGTGTTCATGGATTAGAAAACAATATTGTTAATACTACCCAAAAATACTATGTCAGTACTACTCAAAGAAATCTATGGACTCATTGTGATCACTATCAAAACTCCAATTGTGTTTTTTGCAGCAACAGAAAAACTCACTCTAAAATTCATATGGAGTCTGAAGGAAACTTGAATAGCCAAAACAATATTGAGAAAGAAGAACAAAGTTGAAGGACCCACACTTCCTGATTTCAAAACTTAACACAAAGCTACAGTAATCAAAAAAGTGTGGTATTCATAGGATCCGGCAATCCTACTTTTGGGTATATATCCAAAGGAAATGAAATCACTATCTCAAAGAGATATCTGCATCCCATGTTCATTGCAGTGTTATTCACAATAGCCAAGACACAGAAACAACCTAAATGCCCACTGATGGATGAAAGGATAAAGAAAATATGGTATGTGTGTGTATATGTGTATATATATATATATATATATAGTATATCTCTGCATATATATATATATATATATATAGTGTGTGTATGTGTGTATATATATATATATCTGAAATAAGTCAGACAGAGAAAGACAAATACTGTATGCTCTCACTTTTGTGTGGAATCTTAAAAAACTTAACTCATAAAAATAGAGAATAGAATGGTGGTTGCCAGGGGCTGGGCTGTAGGAGAAATAGGAAATGTTGATCAAAAGGCACAAACCTCCAGCTAGAGGAGTTAAGTTCTAGGGATCTGATGTATAGCATAGTGGCTATAATTAGCAATACTGTATTATACCTTGAAAGTTGTTAAGAGAGTAAATCTTAAATGTTATCAGCTCCCCCCCAAAGAAGATAATTATGTGAGGGGATAGAGGTGTTAACTAACTTTATTGTAGTAATCATTTCACATATGATATATTAATAACATATAGTGATATATTAATAATATATATCAATGTTATATAATTAATAACATATATCAATGTTATATAACATATATTAATATATCAATAATATCTCAATAAAGCTGAGGGGGGAAGTGTAGTAACGGCTAAGGACAGATACATCAACCAATGGAATAAAATAGAGAACCCAAAAATAAACCCTCACTTACGTGGTCAATTATTTTTTTGACAAGCGCACAAAGATCACTCAATGAGGAAGGGACAAATCGTACTGGGAAGACCGGATACTCACTGTTAGTGGGTCATGTTCCCCAAAATTCATATATTGAAATCCCAATCCCGAGTACCTCAGAATGTAACCTTATTTGGAAAGAGGGTTGTTGCAGTTGTAATTAATTAAGATGAGGTCATACTGGACTACAGTAGGCCTCTAATCCAGTATGAGTGGTGTCCTTATAAAAATAGAAAACTTGGGCACAGACATGCATAAAAGGAGAATGCCATGTAAACATGAAGGCAGAAATCAAGGTGATGCATCTACAAGACAAAAAGTGTCAAAGATTGCCATAAACTAGAAGCTAGGAGAGAGGCATGGAACATATTCTGCCTCACAGCCCTCAGAATGAATCAACCCTGCCAACACCTTGAGCTCAAAATTCTAGCCTCTAGAACGGCGATACAATAAATTTATGTTGTTTAAGCCACCTAGTTGATAGTACTTTGTTGTGGCAGCCCTAGCAAACTAATACATCTACATGCAAAAGAATGAGGTTGGAACTTTATCTTATATGCAAATTTTACCTCCAAGTAGATCAGACCTAAACACAAGGGCACAAAATTCTTAAAATAAAACTTAGGGGGAAATCTTCATGGCATTGGATTTGGCAATGGTTTCTTAAATATGACACCAAAAAGAGGCAACAAAAATAAAAATAGATAAATTGAATTTGATTAAAAATAAAAACATTTGTGCACCAAAAGACAATATCAAGCGAGGGAAAGGCAACTCTGCAAAATAGGAGAAAACATTTGCAAACCATATATCGATGAGATTAATGTCCAGAATGTTTTTTAAAATTCCTACAATTCAACAACAACAACAAAAACAAAAAACCCAATTCAAAAAATGTAGAGGACTTAAATAGACATTTCTCCATAGAGGACATACAAATACTGGATAAACCCATGAAGACATTCCATATCATTAGTCATTAGGGAAATGCAATCAAAACTATAAAGAGATGCCACTTTGCACCCACCAGAATGGTTATTATCAAAACCATAAAACAACAAGCATTGGCAAGGATGAAGAAATTGGAACCATTGTACATTACTGGTAGGAATGTAAAATAGTGCGGCCGCTATGGAAAACAGTATGGTGGTTTCTCAAAAAGATACACGTAGAATTACCATATGACTTAGTCAATTCCACTCCTAGGCATATACCCAAAAGAACTGAAAACAAGTAAACCAACAGGCATTTGTATGCCAATGGTCACAGCATCATTTTTTTACGATAGCCAAAAGGTAGAAACAAACCCAGTGTCTATCAATGGATGAAGAGATAGCAAAATGTGATGTATATGTATATTAATATGTGTATTACATACAATGCAATCTCATTCAGCCTTAAAAAGAAACAAAGTTCTAACATATGCTATAATATAGATAAACCTTGAAAACATTATGCTAAGTGAAATAAGCATGACCCAAAAGGACGAACATGGTGTGGTTTCACTTATGAGGTATCTAAAATAGGCAAATTCAGCGGCACCTGGGTGGTCCAGTCAGTTAAGCGTCCAACTCTTGATTTCGGCTGGTCATGATCTCAGGGTGGTGAGATCAAGCCCCACATAGGGCTCCCACACTCAACAGGGAGTCTGCTTGAGATTCTCTTTCCCCCTCTCCTTTTGCCCCTCTCCCCAACTCTCTCTCTCTCTAAAATAATAAATAAACAAATATTTAAAAAAATAAAATAGGCAAATTCATAGTCAGTAGAATAGAGGCTACAGAGGTGGGGGAAGTGGGGAAGTTATTGCTTAATGGTTACAGAGTTGCTATTTTGGGGGATGAAAACAGTCTTGGATGTAGTGGTGACGGTTACACAGAATTTTGAATGTACTAATGTTATTGAATTTTATACTTAAAAATGGTGGAAATGGCAAACTTCATATTATGTGTATTTTATTACAATTTTTTTTAAGCCCACGAGGAGGTGTTGAAGGCCTGGGAGACTGGAAAGGAGAGGAAAGGAATAGGGCGCTCAGTATTAAGGGACAGAATCAACAGCTAATTGGGGGTGAGGTGAGATATGGGGTGTCTAAGGTAACACCCAAGTTGCCAGACTGAGATCACGGATGTCTACTTCTAATACCAAGATTAACAGGTGATCAGGACTAAAGAGTAGGTCTGGAGTGATGGGCCACAGTTTGTTCAGTTGTAGTCTCTTTGTATTTGAAGTGCCTATGGGACATCTCACAGTATAATAGAAATGGGATCTGACTGTGGCATCGCCACATTTACCATCATAGTTGAGAAAGCTGAGAAAATAAATAGGCAAATAAATAGTAACTAACACCTACTGACCTCTTGCACTGTACTAACACCATGCTAAGCACTTTGCATGTATCAGTTCAATCTTTGCAACCACCCTCTGAGGCTCCATTGTCCTCATTTTACAAACCTCGTGCTGAGCCATGATTATGCGGCATTTCCTTGCACCGTCAAACTTCCATATATGTGTTCACTTCTGATCCCTGAGACTAGAGTGTCTGTCTGTCATTTCACTCTCAAGATTCAATTCCACGTGTTCTCTAGAGCCCCTTCCAATGTCATCAGTTCTAAGTGCCCCAAGCTGTCTTGCTCAGAATTGATCATTTCCTCTTCAACCCTCACTTAGCATTCAGTCATCTAACGAAACCCCTTCCAAGTGCTGTCTCCCCACTAAGGTTGTTGGCTCTTTGGGAACAGGAGCTGTTTTTCCTTTGTCCTGGGATCTCCATCAAGTACTCCTTAAAGCACCTTTCATTCAGAAGCACTCCTTAAAAGTTGACTTTTTAGAAATGGATGAATTGAGCTTTTAAAGGAATACACGGCTAAGGTTAGGGGGAAGGTGTTTTTGTGCCTGGCGAGCAGAACCCAGACCTGCTCAGTCTCCACTCAGTTCTCTCTCCATACCACCCTACCACTTTCTTTCTTTCTAGCTCGGCACACGAATTTGCATTCTAAAACCAACCACGGTCCATGAAAGAGGAGTATCTTGATTACTTTTGTCATGTTAAAAATTCACAGCCAGAAATAGTGGGAGCCTCAAGTCTTTCCTCCACTCAGGTGCTCTCTGATGTCCTCACTAGACCTCAAACCGCACAAAGGAGACCGGTTTTGTTGTGGTGGCGGTTGTTAAATTCAAATTTATTTTTATCAAATGTTTTTTATTGAGATATAATTGACATAAAACATTATGTTAATTTCAGCTGTACAACATAATGATTTGGATATTTGTATATATTATGAAATGATCACCACAGTAAATCTAGGTAACATCCATCACCATACATTGTTACAATTTTTTCCTTATGAGAACTTTTAAGATCTACGTTCTTTTTTTTTTTTTTAAGATTTTATTTATTTATTTGACAGAGAGAGACACAGCGAGAGAGGGAACACAAGCAGGGGGAGCAGGAGAGGGAGAAGCAGGCTTCCGGCTGAGCAGGGAGCCCAATGCGGGGCTTGATCCCAGGACCCTGGGATCATGACTTTAGCCAAAGGCAGAAGCTTAACGACAGAGCCACCCAGGCACCCCTAAGATCTACTTTCTTAGCAACTTTCAAATATACAACACAGTATTATTAACTATAGTCACCATGCTCTGCATTACATTCCCAGGACTTACTTATTTTATAACTGGAAATTTGTACCTTTTGAACCTCTTTGCCTATTTCACCTACCCCACCCCCCCCGGAAGTGATTCTCTATTATTTTTCACTGTGTACCCAGTATGTGGTAAAGCGCCTGGGATAGAAGGTACTTGATAAAATTTGTTGAATGAATCATGAACCCACTACTTCTTACCTAAAAGACCCTGATAAGGGGGAAATTAGCAAACCATGCTCTCTCATTTGTTCAACTGAGCCTAGTCTCTCTTTAACAACCAACAGAATTAACAATCCCAGAACTACTAGCCACCCTGACATTTATACCACACTCCCCTTCTCTGGGACCTCTTTTTAAAAACTTCGTGTGGGCAAAAAACGTTCACGCTGAGACTGACTTCTCTTGTATATCTAAGACATTCTTTACTCTCTGCCAGACCTTTTCCTAAGCCTTGCCGAAAAGGAGATTATCTCTGTAATCCTGTCATACGTAATGATTCCCTTTTCCCTCATTTTTTTCCAGCTTCCCACCCATTCCTAGTCAAGCCCTACCTAACTTCCTAATCCTGTTCAGTGTCTCTCAGGATTTCTTGACACAATCTTAATGATGCTAAGCCCTGAAGCTGGACATCAAAGGAATAAAGCATGAATAGTATCTATTCTGTCATAGATTTATTCAGTGTTCTGTGTCCTAGATTTGGGCGTGTGCATGTGTGTGAACTGCTTTACTTTCAGCCAGACACAAAGCCCATGTTGAAAAAGCATAAATCATTTATAAATTTGCTAACCTCCATTTTTTGCCTTTATTCAAATAAATCAACAGAATTCGCTCTATTAGAATTTTATTCACCTGTTTATTTATTTTATTTTATTTCATTTTATTTTATTTTTACTTGAGTATAGTTGACACGCAATGTTACATTAGTTTCAGGTGTACAACATAGTGATTTGACAAGTTTATATATTCCGCTACGTTCACCACGAGTATAGCTGTCATCTGTCCCATTACATCGCTGTTACAGTATCATTGACTATATCCCTTATGCTGTGTCTTTTAGTCCCACGACTTATTCATTCCAAAACTGGAAGCCTGTATCTCCCACTCCTCTTCACCCTTTTTGCCCAACCCCTCTCTCCTCTCCCCTCTGACAACCATCAGCTGTGTTTGTGAGCAAGAGGAGAGGACAGGAGTATGTGCCGAAGAGGTGAGGATAAAATGAAAGGAAAGAGAGAAGCAAGTGAGGATGGCCTGGTAGCAGGCTTGAATCCAGGTGCCTACCTTACCCTATATTCTCTAACATTTCTTCTCTGGCACAACTATGAGCTGGAATTTACACAGATGTAGACAATTATGCCCCTGAAACTTGAAAGTTGGCTTCCAAAGCAAGTTTATCCCATTGTCTACGCAGATGCCATTTGAGTGAGAATTTAGAAAATTCAAGAGTTTAGAAAATGATCTCCTCTAGCCCTGCCAGAGCCCTTCAAGCTCATAGCATTTAGAAACCAAAACGAGGCTCTCTGATGGGCTTTGGTGTGTATCCACAGGCAGATTGGGCAGATTTGCCACTCGGAGTCCCTGGCTTGTGTATATTCTTTTCTTCCCGATGTCCTCCTTTTCCAAGAGCAGACAGAGCCCCTTCAGTGAGCGAGCACCACGCCAGCTGACAGAGAAGGGCACACTTTTCCCTTGGTGGCCAAGTGGCCATAAACCATCCGAGGCCGCTGTTTTCCTAAATGTGGTTCCGAGCTCCCGGACTCAAGTAGAGGGAATAATAGTGCCCTGAAGCTGTCTTTGGCACACACTGATACTGGTTCTCTAAGAAGAGCGAGTCCCTGAGTTACACGGTCCAACAATGGACAGCGAGTCCTGCCCAGAGTTCTGTCAGGCAGCTCCCAGGTTATACACAGCTTTAGAAAATGGATACCCTGGGTTCAGATAAGGCGATCAAAGGGGAGCTTAGCAGAGCGTGCCAGGCTCAAGTCAGTGACAGAAAAAGCAAACTTTTGACCTTCTGGGTGTTTCTAGTTCACCAAAGAAACTCAATCACACACCAAGGAATTGATTTTACAAAAGGCTGATTTGAAGCTTGGCTCCTCGGATCCCATACTAAAATTCCTCCCTGGTACTTTTTTCAGGAAGGCAGAGAAAAGTGAAGAGAAGTGAGAGTGAATCCGGTGCACTTTGACAGCTGCTGAGTTCATTCCTGGCTTTCGGGATTTCCCACCCTACTAGAAGGAAGGATATAAGTAGTTTTCAAGGAGTGGGTGGAAAGCATTTTCCCTAATTCAGGGTTCAAACATGGCGTCTGTAGGTTCCAGGAAAATGAACACAAAAGTGCTGGTGTGTGTCTGCTTATAGCTTCCTTGATTAGTTTCTTTTTGTAAAAGTGTCCATAGCTTTCTTCGGATCCTCAGAGAGGTCTGTAGACCAAACTAGGTTAAGAACTGTTGCCCTGTGTCCTACATTATTTCCCATTCCCCTGGCATTGGGGACAGAGACCCTGAAGGTAGGGGTCCAGTAGTGGGTGACGAACCACCACTGTGGTCAAATTCCCTGAATAAGGAAACTGATTACCCCATTGGCTCCCTCCCGAATGACATTATACCACCTCTACTCTGACAGTAAGTGAAATGAGAAATCACTCCCTCCACCACAGTCTCACTCCGGCATCATTTATTCCTTTCATAACACTCAGTATATTTCATTACAACCTTCTCCCTACCTCTTGCCCCCATCCCAGTAGGAATAGGCCTGCTTCGGCCATCCTGCTCTGGACAGACTCCTTATCCTTATCTGCTTATTCTTGGCAAAAGAGCCTTGACAAAAATTATCACCTGAGTACATCCTGTTCTTGTTTCTATTCTTAACAATACCTAAAGGGATTATTATAATCCAGGACTATATAAAGGCATAAAAAGGATTGAGATCGCTGAGCTTAGCTAAACGTTGACTCCTAAGTAACAAACCATAAACAACATCCATCTCTATTACGGGGCGTTGTTCCGATGTCAGCAGAACTGGTGAAATCCTCCGGCAGGCCGACTTGAGAAGGGACACGTGTCCATGGCCTAAACTCTTTCTGTTACTATTTCTGTTGTTGATACTTTTCCTAGTCCACTCTTGGCCCACCCCTAACTACTCAGTTCCTTATGTCAGTATTAATATACTGATAATTGGAAAGAATTATCGGTCACTTTTTTCCCATTCTGCAACTTGTCAAAGTTCAGACTTTACATAGAGAATCTTCATCCAGCACAGCATTGCCCCGATAGTACCATCTTTCCTATTTTGCTAATACTCTAGGGTGTCACTGAATTGATCATCCAGGAGAAATGCTACACCACGACCACGGGTGTAGACCGGGATCATCCAGGCAAACCGGGACATGGTCCCCGCATCCTGCACAGAACCATGCGGTGCTCAGTGATTCGTTCTTTTCTCTCACGCACAACTTGCATCACCTGCTTCATATTGGATCTCTCTCCCAGCTAAGGCGGAAAAGGTAGAATATGCTCTGGAGCAAGAAGATAACAAATCCCAAGTTAGGAACTCCCTGAAGAAAGAAATCGCCAATTTGCGGAAGTCAGGAACAAGGCTGCTCCCCGCCTTACATTATTCCATAGTCCTTTGCGGCAGCCCCCAGCTGCAGCCTCGCTCTTCAACCATCTCACATTCCCTGACATGCCCACTAGGCCATATTACAGTTAATTCCCTGATTTTGCTCCCCAAATTGCATATAAATTTAAAACATCGTTCAGGAATCATGTAATCTAAAAGACAACCACTGAGAGGCGCCTGCGTGGCTCAGTCGGTTAAGCGTCTGCCTTCAGCTCCATGATCCCAGGGTCCTGGGCTCGAGTCCCATATGGGGGGGGGGGGTCCCTGCTCTGCGGGGAGCCTGCTTCTCCCACTTCCCCTCCCCCTCTGTCTGCCCCTCCCCCCGCTCGTGCACGTGCACCTGTGCGCGCGCTCTCTCTCTCTCTCCCCCTCGCTCTTTCTCAAATAGATTAAAAAGATAACTACTGAATCTATACCAGGATTGCCAGGAGCTAGGGGTGCAAGAAAAACCAGCCCCATACTCATTCTTTCTTCTTTCCGCAGATTCGAAACGTGGCAGCAAATCTCTGCGTGGACAGCAAGCATGGAGCCACAGGCACTGAACTGAGGCTGGACATCTGTATCAAGGATGGTTCTGAAAGGACGTGGTCTCATGAACAGGTAGGTCAGCAACCGGAAGTGACAGGAGCAAGCGGGGCTGAGGCAGGCACGGAAGCATAGGGTGAGATCTCTAACCGGGGCGGGTGGGACCTGCAGTGGGGTCCTGCTTCCGCCACCAACCAGCTCTGTTGTTCAGTGAATGACTTACCTTCTTGGTTTCTGTTTCCTCTCAGAGCAGCTGTGATAATCAATTGAGATCGTGTACAAAAAAGTGCTTTAAATAGTAGAAAGAATGGTAGAAACGTCCTAGGCTTATATTTCCTTTCCCAGAATGGTAGTCTTCAAACCAGGAAAAGCCTGTAGAGTGCTATGTAATCTTCCAACTAAACTTCACAGTTTTACTGAAAGACTCTTTGTTATTTTGTAAGTTTTTTGCGACTTTATCTCATCTTGTTTTCCCCTCTGCTGATATATTGAAAAGAATCCCTTACATACCCCTCTTGTTGCTGTAGCAGTCTGTCATCCTACACATGAAAGACAACTTTGAGGCAGTAACAGCCCATCATGGGCTTCCTGGGATACTTTGGAACTATTTATTGCCTTTGATTGAAAAGCATTTCAGGGCAATTCTGCTTATTAAGTGAGTTGCGACTCCTGACCCCCTTTGAAAACTGATGGTCCTTATAAGGGACTTTCCTCACACTGTGTCATTTGCAAAAGAGAAAAGATAGTGGGTAGAATTGTGCCTGCCCCTTTTTATTTTCTTAATTTTTAATTATGAAAAATCAAATAGGGGGACGCCTGGGTGGCTCAGTCGGTTAAGCGTCTGCCTTCAGCTCAGGTCATGATCCCAGGGTCCTGGGATCGAGCCCCATATGGGGCTCCTTGCTCCCCAGGGAGCCTGCTTTTCCCTCTGCCTCTGCCTGAAGGTCCCCCTGCTTGTGCTGTCTCTTTCTTTGACAAATAAATAAATAAAATCTTTTTAAAAAATCAAATAGGAAACTATAAAAAATATTATAACACACCTTGGCACAGTCATTACACAGATTGAACAAGTATCTGCAGCTATTGCCATATTTTTTTTTTTAAAGATTTTATTTATTTGATAGAGAGAGACAAAGTGAGAGAGGGAACACAAGCAGGGGGAGTGGGAGAGGGAGAAGCAGGCTTTCTGCTGAGCAGGGAGCCCGATGCGGAGCTCGATCCCAGGACCCTGGGACCATGACCTGAGCCGAAGGCAGACACTTAACGACTGAGCCACCCAGGCGCCCCGCCATATGTTTTAAAAGAATAAAATATACAGATACAGGTAAAGCCCCTTCCCTATCCTACTCCCCCTCTCCCTCTGCAAAAGGCTACATGCCACGTTCAGGATAGCATAAACTGCCTGTGCTTTGTTTCCAGAATTTTCCATAATGCCCCTCTTATGAAAACCGGAAACAGTAGACAAGCAGTTTCCAGTAAGGCTTGAGTTTTCTCCTATAGCTAGCGTCTTCAAGGACCCATCTTGTATAGGAAACTAGTGAAGACAAATGATGCCCAGCCTAGGATCTTAAAGAGCTGTTCGGGTGTGCTGAGCTACATCATGTCGGCACCTCCCTGGCCTCCCCCCGCTGTCCCATCCGACCCCGCGTGTGGCCAACACCACAGTGCAGAGCAACGTGATTCGGGAAAGCCATGGGGAACCAAGCACACAGCACAGTGCAGAATTAACACCATCAGCCAACGAACCAACACTGCCCCTCCCCGATCAGTCATCTGGCCCTTGCACTCTGATCCACAGCCTCATGGTGTTCCAGAAGGATCGTGGGCCTTGCAGTCAGGCCCACCTAGATTGCAGCCACCTTAACCTGTGTGACCTTGTGAAATTGTTACATCTTTCCAAGCTGGAGTTCCTCCACCTCTAAATACGGACAGTAATATTCACCCCACAAACAGGTTTATTATGAGAATAAACCGTGTCTACGATATAAGAGCATCTTGCTCCTGTGGTAGGGGCAAAATAAATGTACTTTCCCTTCTGCTTTATGACATCTCCTCCCCCGGACCACTTTATACTAACACTAAATTAGAAAACTCTCTCAGATCCAAGCTGCCAAAACCAAATACTATTTATCATTCACTCAAATATATCCTGCAGCGAGCAGACACCTATCAGATGGGTTTTAAGGAAGGCTCTGCAGGGGCGCCTGGGTGGCTCAGTCAGTTAAGCGTCTGCCGTCGGCTCAGGTCATGATCCCCGGGTCCTGGGGTCGAGCCCCACGTCAGGCTCCCTGCTCAGCATGGAGTCTTCTTTTCCCTCTCCCTCTGCCCCTCCTCCCTGCCTGTGCTCTCCCTCTCTCTCTCTCTCAAATTTAAAAAAAAATGTTTTTGAATAAAAAAGCTCTGCAGCTCCAGGATTTACTGATGGGAAGGAATATCAGCAAAAGTTGACTTGCCCCTACTTCCCCCATCTCCTTCGGTAAGCACCACAGCAATGTTACTAGGGATGTGAGGAATAGTCTGGCCTGTCACCTCCAAGAAGCAATTCTGACTTCAGCCTGGGAGCAAGAAAGAAAGCTTCAGAGGCCTATCAGTAGGACCCACATTTAGAGTGGAAAAGGATATTTTTTAAAAGAAAAAAGAAAACGAAGCATGCCGTATGGGAAATCTATGTCTCTTGGGCTAAATCCCTCTCGACCCTGCGCAGCCCAACCAGGAAACACACCTAGCCAGCCATCTGATAGGAAGTATGCCTTGCCTGAATGCCTGAATCAGGTTTCATAGTTCTATCCCCTGGAATGTTCTAGAATGAAATATGCTCTGGATCACAGATTTTATTTGACATCCATAAAATACATGTAAATAAAACCAGCTATACCGCATACACTTTAAAAATGGTTTCTTTTTCCCTCCTCATGCCGAACTGCCAAAATCTATGTCATGTAATTCAATAAATAGTCACCAGAGGGCAGCACCAGACAAGCAGACACCTACATGAGGCACAAAAAGACCAGTTAATACAGAAAAGATTCCTGATCTCTAGAGATTCTGAAAACAGAGCTACAGGGAGATTAAACAAAGTTGACAGGAGGTAAAAAATGAATCATCTTTGAAATACGTATTACAATATATTGGCTTGGTGATTAAAACATTACAAGCTGCTTTCTTTTTCCAATAATCATCTGTAAGCTTTATTCACTGTATTACTCAGTGACTTATATGAATTAAGACTCATTCTTCTCCATTTAGATTAAAATGTCTGGGTGAAAAAAGAAGTATATCAGAGCAGGAAAATTATAGGTATTCTTTGTTATTCAACAGCATTCAAAGAACCCACAAGGGGCACTTATTAGAGTTGAAATGATCCTTTTTAACAAATGGCAAAAATAAAACACAAATAAATAAACAAAATAGTTACATGGGAAATAAAGGATCGTCTACTGAAGCACCTTTATAAGAAAATGCCTCTTGCTGCAAAACACCAACGATGTCTAATGTGGCTTCTGTGAAGGAAGCAATTTGTGTGATTCACTTTTCCAGGGCCTTCTATTTAGCTGTTTGAGATCACTGTAGCATTGTGTGCTGGCTTTCAGCTTCCTTTAGGGACCAAGAAAGAAAAAGCAGAGAGAACTTAATAAGACTGTAAGGTCTGGAAAGAATACCTTCCAAATGCCATTAGGAGTCCAAGGGAGAGGGAAGGGAGGAAGTGGCCTACAGTTTGGACCTGGCAGCAGACTCTGATCTCATGCTGGGGAGGAAGCATTGTGGCCGAGCAGGCCTTCCTCCTGCTGAGGAAGCAGGTCTCCCTTCGCAAGACCTGGAGTGGAGATGTGCACAGAGAGATGGGAGCAAGTCCGTGTATGTGGTAAGGGACTGATTCCCGGGATACACAGCCTCACTCGCAGAACAGAGTTGAGTACCGACTAGAACATGCACTACCTCAGATTTCTGCCAACCACATAACAAGGAAATAAAATAGAACCACCCAATGGAGAGAAAAATATTTTCAATCTTCTCAAATCAGGTAGCAAGCTCCAGGTGATAAGTGTATTTGCAGTACTAAGTCTAGTTGAGCTTATTCGTATGACACAGTATAAACCCAGGCAACATTACACATACCACATTGATAGCAAAGCAAAGAAGTACAAGTTATGTATCATTCTGGATCTGTATTTAAAAGTAGCAAGTGGAGAGATTAACATCAATTTACTCTAAAACTGAGGATTTGAGGTTGGAAAAAAAATCAAAAGTTATTGTACAGGAAGCCTGAATGAAATCTAAATCCTCCCATCAGTAAGGAACAGTCCAAGGGTAAGAGACAAACTATAAATGTCACAATAACATCATCACATGCAAACGATGAAAATACATTCACAATGTCCGCTCGTTTCTGGTTCGACAAAATTGCACAGGAGAAAGCGTGCCTAATGAATGAAAGGCTTGGTGCCTGATTGGATTGACATGGCCATTAGGATAAGATAAATGGCAACAGAAAGCATTCTGAAGACATAAGAGAGAAAAATTCTAGCTAATGGTAGGTGCTGAAGAATAAAGCAGTTGATATAATCTGGAAATGTCACTTGGGGTGCAGGAAAGTAATCACCATGTAATCATGATGATGATGATGATGATGATGATGATACAGCATAAAACACTGTAGAGACTACCAGCTAACAACCAATCTACAAATTTAAGAATGATTATTGCACTACAATGACAAACCTAGGAACGAGAAATAAAAGTCCCCTAAGGAGCCCTGGGATATAATTGGGACAATAGATGAATAAGTCTATCAAGAGAAGAATTTGTTAATGTTTGCTCTAACACAGGAATTCTTTTGTACTTAACTGATCCATTTAATAAAAAATAAGAAAAGTAAAAATTAAGAAAGCAAAAAGTAAAAAAAAGAAATAAAGACTGTCTATAAAAGAAGACATAAGCCAGGGCGTCTGGGTGGCTCAGTCAGTTAAGCGTCCGACTCAGTTTCGGCTCAGGTACTGGTCTCAAGGGTGGTGGGATTGAGCCCTGCATCTGACTCCCCACTTAGCAGGGAGACTGCTTGAAGATTCTTTCCCTCTGCCCCTCCCCCCACTTGCTCACCGTTCTCTCTCTCTCTCTAATAAATAAATATATCTTAAAAAAAAAAAAAAAGAATGCATAAACCAGGGGGCCTGGATGACTCATTCCGTTGAGCAGGCACTCTTGATTTCAGCTCAGGTCAGGATCTCAGTGTCATGAGATCAAGCCCTCCATGAGATTCTCTCCCTCTCCCTCTCCCTCTGCCCCTCCCTCGAGCCCCCCCCCCTCCCCCCCCCCCCCCCCTCTCAAAATAAATTAATTAATTAAAAAAAAAAGAACACATGAGACTGAACACTTGAAGTGTGGTGGTGACCAACTTCTCCAGGCCTGATTTTCCCCAACTGTATAATAAGGAACTGTGTTAGGTAATGATGACAGTCCCTTTCAGCTCTAGCCTTCTATGTGTACCCAAAAAGGGAAGCTGAGGCAGAGAGGGAAATGGAAAAACCAATCAAGACCACTAGTTCCCGCATGGGTTGGGCTGCTTATAGTACCAAGGAAATGTGATATTTAAGTGAAATTAAGACTTAATCAGTGCCAACGACAGGTTTGTAGGACAGGAAGTTTCTATTTCAGTAATGGGTAACCAAGTCCAGAATCACTGAAGATGGAAGTTCAAAAAATAATATTATTGTTGACATTGTTGTGATTGGACACAAACAGCACAAATTCATTTGAAGGACTAAAAAGACTAATTGATTAATCTTGTCAGCTATCCCCATGAACTTTCTGTTAATGTAATGAGTGCAAGTTTTCATTTATTCAATAGAAATTCTTAGACATTTATTATACGTCATGAATTGTTCTGGATGCTGGAAATGCAGAGATAAGAAAGATGTGATTCCAACCATTAAGGATCTCACTTTCTAGTGAGAGATACAGAGACACAGACTGATGATCATGATGAAATAAGTTAAAGGATGAGAAGGAATAAAGGGTTTGAAGAGGAAGGCTTCTTGGATGAATGGGCATCTGGACTGAACCTCAAAGAACTGATGAGCATGAACTAGGTTGGCTGGGGAATGTTGGCCTCCTCCTGACCACAGGGACTCTCACGAACAAAGTCACAGAAGGGAAAATACAGCCTGATTAGCGCAAGGAGTTACAAATGTTCTTGAAGTGAGGTATCATTGGCATACGACATTCGATTAACCTCAGTCACACAACGTAATGATTCAGTGTTTGTACATATTGTGAAGTGATCACTAGAGCAAATCTAGCTAACACACATCACCACACATAGTCACAGAATTTGTTTTTCTGGTGGTGAGACCTGTTAAGATCCACTCTCTTAGCAACTTCCAAAGGTTTTGTTGTTGCTGGAACATAAACTAAGGGAAAAGGGTTGCAGCTGGAGGAAAATGGCAAAGGCCAGATTGTGGGAAATGCTTTATATGTTAAATGATGTAGGAAAGACATTAGGGTTTGAAGCCGACGGCCAAGAAAGAATTCTTGAGGCGTCTTTGGTGCAAAAAGGTGGTTGTATTAAAGCACAGGGAGCAGAAAGAGCGGCACTGGGGTCATGAGGAGCGGCGCATTGTATACTTTCAAGTTGGGTGTGGGTTAGGGATAGGAATTTTGGAAGCAAGGTTTCCAGGACCTCAAGGGGGCTAGCTATTGTTGGGAAAAGTCATTTATTACCGTCTAATAAAACCTTAGTCATCAGACCCTTCAGATGTATATCGGTGGGCCATATGCTTGGGGGGTGATTGCCAACAGGTATCTTGGGGGGGTAGAGATAAAGGAAATTTCTAAAGGAATTTTTATATGTTAAAGTAGGCTTACAGGATGGGAGGGGCGCGGGGCGGGGGTAGGATTCCTTTTGCCCTCAGCAAAGTGTCAACATGGAAGCAGTTGAGTCCCTAGAAGAAGGTCATTCTACCTGTTTCACGGACCTGTCAGTAGCCTGTAGGTAGTAAGGATATTTAATAATTCCTCTTCTGCCTTTGTTTCCCACATCATTAAAGAGTTTGGATTGTGTTCTCTAAGGGTTATGCAAAAACATGGTGAGATTTCAGGCCAAAAGGTAACATAGTCAAACGGTTGTGAAGGAAGGTGGGAAAGACACCAGTCAGGACGTCATTTCAGTAGTCCAGACAAGAAATATTGAGAGCAAACATAATGGAAATAGAGAAGAAGAGACGTCTTCCAGCAATATTGGGAGACAAAAATGGTAAGACTTGATAACTGATTAAAGAATGAGGGTGAGGGAGACAAAGGGGTTAAAAGACGAAAGACTCCCAGGTTGGCACGTGAATACTATGACCACCAACTAAAACAAAATAAAGGAGTAGGAACGGGCTTAGAAGGAAAGAAAATCAATTGAATTTAGGATATTTTGAATTTGAGATGTCCGTGGGGCATGCAAGTGTGAAATCCTACATGCAGTTGGACACATCACAGATGATAAGTTATCAATGTATTGATGAGAGTTGGACTGAGCATGCATTGTAGCAACCAGAGGGGGTAAAAGACAAGGTCCAAGGGAGAACCCTGAGCCGCACCTGTGTTGAAGACAGATACAAGAGGGACATGAGCAAGATAGAGGAATAGGGTAACAGGAACCCGGTATTTCAGAAGCCAAGGGACTAGTGAGTTCTGACTTGAAGAGAGTGATGAAATCAGAAATACATAGCTGATCGACACTTTTCCTTGATAACTCTCTGTCCTGCATGGGATTTAAATGAATCTAAAAATGTCTCAGTCCACCATCATATGGGTGGGGAGGGGAGGGGGACTGTAGGAAAAAAGACCACACAATGTCTCTTCCTGAATCTATTTCACAGGTCTCACCCAAAACCTTTGTCCTTCTAGTTAAAGCATTCTCTTATGTCCTGTCTTCCAGGGAAACAGAATATAGTCACTCACCATTACGCAGGCAATCCACTTTCCTATGTCTGATTTACAGCATTTCTTTCCGATTTTCTTCTGACCACTTAGCCCAGTGTTTTCAAGTTTTCTGCAGTCTGCCCCCCACATCCCTGTTTTCGGTAGCCATTCCTGGTATTTTGCCAGATTCTCTACATTTTCTTACCCAGGTGGGAGGGAAAAACTGAAATATTCTGAGGGCCTGGTCAGTGCCGAATGTATGATCTATACACAGCTCAGCAGCCTGCTGGCTTTTGTATCAACAGGACAGCTCTTTGTCTTGCAGTTCACAGCTTGGCCTCACATACGCCGCCTTAAGTCGGTCCTATTGTAAGAATTACATAACCTCATTGAAATTTTAGAACTGGAAGAAAGCATAGGGCTCATCTAGTCTATTTTCCCACTTCCTTGAGGATTTCTCCTACCAAACTCCTCGGATGGCTGACCAGCTCAAACTCAAGAAAATCCCCTTCATACACTTGCTGCTTTGCTCATCCTAAATATGAGGCAGAGCTTTGCCTTCCCTGTTGATGGCATCTTTTGGGATCTGTCATTAACTAGGCCTGGTCTGGTAAGCTGTTCGTGGATGAGGTCTTACATAGCAGCAGAGAACCTGCACATGATACTATCTTTATGTTTGTGATTGAATTATTATAAAAACATTACGTGACCACAGCTGTGATGTTAGCGGCTGTTCTGTTCGACAGGTTGACTGGGGCCATCTCATCAGATTTTGTGTTCTGTACAGTGACACCTGAAGATGTTAAAGTGACAGGTTACTAAGGCCTTTGTTGAGTCCAAACAGCCAGTAAAATAGGAAAATCTAATAAAGTTGCAATATGTTGGGAAGGAAGGAAAGATGGCGGAGGAGTAGGGGACCCTCTTTCAACTGGTCCCCGGAATTGAGCTGGATATCTACCAGACCACTCTGAGCACCCATGAAACCAGCCTGAGATGTAAGAAAATCTGGATCTCTACAAACAGAATATCGCAGGCAGTTGGTTTTGAGGTACGAAGCGGGGAGCCGTGATTCCGTAGGCAGATATCAGAGGATAAACGGCAGTGGGAGGGTGCCTGGACGTGGGGATCCTACACCGCCGGTGAGTGACAGCCTCGCACACTGCGGACGGGCACAGACTCGCAGACCAGTAGCGGCGGGGAAAGGACTTTAGGGCAGCGCCTGGGGTGGAAACCCGGAGCGGAGGGGTCACGCCTGCGAACGGCAGCGCCCAGGACGGAAACCCGGAGCAGCAGGGTCCCGCGCGCAAACTGGGAGCAGCTGGCGGTTTTAGAAGCACAAAGGGCAGAGACGTGCCCCGACCTGGAGGCAGGACTGGGAGCGCTGCGGAGGGGCGCACAACCCAGGAGGCTGCAGTTTATAGCAGCACGGACAGAAACGGAGACGGTGTGGCCTGGAAGCTCACTGAAGAACAGACTGAGGTCTCTCTGCTCTGAGGCAGAGGGTTGGAAATGGTCTCTTCTGCTCTGACTTGCGGAAGAGACGTGAAAAGCCACCAGGGAAAGCCACCAGAGAACAAAAGCCCCCAAAACTGATTCCCACTGAGCCCAGCCCCCGCCACAGGGGGGCAGGGCAACTCCGCCCAAACAGGGTTGCCTGAGTAACTGCCCGGCAGGTCCCTCCTGCAGAAGACAGGCTGGGAGAACAAGAGGCCAGCAACCCTAAGGTCCCTAGAAAACAGGTGCATCTTGCTTGGGTTCTGGTCAATAATTTGGACTCTATACATTCTCTCAAACACCCATCAACAGAATGACTAGGAGGAGGAGCCCCCAAAATAGAAAAGACTCAGAGATTATGACTTATGCTGCAGATTTACAAATGGATGCAGATATAACCAAGATGTCAGAGATGGAATTCAGGCTAGCAATTGTGAAGACAATGGCTAGAATGGAGAAATCAATTAATGGCAACATAGAGTCCCTAAGGGCAGAAAGGAAAGCTGAATTGGCAGAACTTAAAAATGCTATCATTGAGATCCAATCCAGTCTAGATAATCTAACAGCTAGGGTAACTGAGGCAGAAGAACAAATAAGCGACCTGGAAGACAATACAATAGATAAAAAGGGAAAAGAGGAGGCCAGGGAAAAACAACTCAGAATCCATGAAAATAGAATCAGAGAAATAAATGACACCATGAAGCATTCCAATGTCAGAATAATTGGAATCCCGGAGGGAGTGGAGAGAGAGAGAGGACTAGAAGATGTATTTGAGTAAATGGTAGCTGAGAACTTCCCTAATCTGGGGAATGAAACAAACATTCGCATCCTAGAAGCAGAGAGGACCCCTCTCAAGATCAAGGAAAACAGGCCAACACCCCGGGGTGTAATAGTAAAACTTGCAAATCTTAGAACCAAGGAAACCATCTTAAGGGCAGTTAGGGGGAAGAGATTCCTTACGTACAGAGGGAGGAACATCAGAATAACGTCAGACCTATCCACAGAGACCTGGCAAGCCAGAAAGGCCTGGCAAGACATATTCAGGGTACTAAATGAGAAGAACATGCAGCCAAGAATACTTTATCCGGCAAGGCTTTCATTTAGAATGGATGGAGAGATGCAGAGTTTCCACGACCGGCAGAAGCTGAAAGAATATGTGACCACTAAGCCGGCCCTGCAAGAAATAGTAAGGGGGGTTCTATAAAAGGAGAAAGACCCCAAGAGTTATATACAATAGAAATTTACAGGGACAATCTATAAAAACAACGTCTTCACAGGGAATATGATGACAATTAATTCATATCTTTCAATAATCACTCTCAACGTGAATGGCCTAAACGCTCCCATAAAACGGCACAGGGCTGCAGATTGGATAAAAAGGCAGGACCCATCCATATGCTGCCTACAAGAGACATTTTGAACCTAAAGTTACATCCAGACTGAAAGTGAAGGGATGGAGATCCATCTTCCATGCCAGCGGACCTCAAAAGAAAGCTGGGGTAGCAATTCTTATATCAGACAAATCAGATTTTAAACTAAAGTCTGTAATAAGAGACACAGAAGGACACTATATCATTCTTAAAGGGTCTATCCAACAAGAAGATCTAACAATTGTAAATATCTATGCACCCAACATGGGAGCAGCCATCTACATAAGCCAACTGTTAACCAAAATAGTCATACTGATAACAATACGTTAATTGTAGGAGACCTCAATATTCCACTCTCAGCAATGGACAGATCATCTAAGCAGAAAATCAACAAGGAGACAAGAGCTTTGAATGATACATTGGACCAGATGGACCTCATAGATATTTACAGAACATCCCACCCTAAAACAACAGAATACTCATTCTTCTCAAGCGCACATGGAACTTTCTCCAGAATAGACCACATACTGGGTCACAAATCAGGTCTCAACCGATACCAAAAGATTGAGATTATTCCCTGCATATTCTCAGACCACAATGCTTTAAAAATGGAACTCAATCACAAGAAAAAATTTGGCAGAAATTCAGACACTTGGAAGCTAAAGACCATTCTGCTCAAGAATGTTTGGGTTAACCAGGAAACCAAAGAAGAACTTAAACAATTCATGGAAACCAATGAGAACGAAAACACATCAGTCCAAAACCTATGGGATACTGCAAAGGCGGTCCTAAGGGGGAAATACATAGCCATCCAAGCCTCACTCAAAAAAATAGAAAAATCCCGAATTCACCAACTAACTCTACACCTTAAAGAACTAGAGAAAAAGCAACAAACGACGCCTAAGCCACGCATTAGAAGAGAAATAATTAAAATTAAAGCAGAGATCAATGAATTAGAAACCAGAAACACAGTAGATCAGATCAATGAAACTAGAAGTTGGTTCTTTGAAAGAATTAATAAGATCGATAAAGCACTGGCCAAACTTATCCAAAAGAAAAGAGAAAGGACCCAAATTAATAAAATTATGAATGAAAGGGGAGAGATCACGACTAACACCAAGGAAATAGAAACAATTTTTAGAAATTATTATCAACAACTATATGCCAATAAACTGAGTAATCTGGATGAAATGGAGGCCTTCCTGGAAACCTATAAGCTGCCAAGACTGAAACAGGAAGAAATTGACAACCTGAAAAGGCCAATAACCAGTAACGAGATGAAGCAGTGATCAAAAATCTCCCAAAAAACAAGAGTCCAGGGCCTGATGGATTCCCTGGGGAATTCTACCAAACATTCAAAGAAGAAATAATACCTATTCTACTGAAGCTGTTTCAAAAAATAGAAAAAAAAGGAAAACTTCCAAACTCATTCTATGAGGCCAGCATTACCTTAATCCCCAAACCAGGCAAAGACCCCATCAAAAAGGAGAATTTCAGACCGATATCCCTGATGAACATGGATTCCAAAATCCTCAATAAAATCCTAGCTAATAGGATCCAACAATACATTAAAAGGATCATCCACCACGACCAAGTGGGATTTATCCCCGGGGTTGCAAGGGTGGTTCAACATTCGCAAATCAATCAATGAGATAGAACACATTAATAAGAGGAGGGAGAAGAACCATATGGTCCTCTCAATTGATGCAGAAAAAGCATTTGACAAAATACAACATCCTTTCCTGATTAAAACTCTTCAGAGTATAGGGATAGAGGGAACATTCCTCAAGTTCATAAAATCCATCTATGAAAAACCCACAGTGAATATCATCCTCAATGGGGAAAAGCTGAGAGCCTTTCCCTTAAGATCAGGACCACGTCAAGGATGCCCACTCTTGCCACTATTGTTCAACATAGTACTAGAAGTCCTAGCAACAGCAATCAGACAACAAAAAGAAATAGAAGGTATTCAAATTGGCAAAGAAGAAGTCAAACTCTCTCTTTTCACAGATGACATGATACTCTATGTGGAAAACCCAAAAGACTCCACCCCCGAATTACTAGAACTCATACAGCAATTCAGTAATGTGGCAGTATACAAAATCAATGCACAGAAATCAGTTGCTTTCTTATACACTAACAACGCAACTGTAGAAAGAGAAATTAGAGAAACGATTCCATTTACAATAGCACCAAAAACCATAAGATACCTTGGAATAAACCTAACCAAAGAGGTAAAGGATCTATACTCTAGGAACTACAGAACACTCATGAAAGAAATTGAAGAAGACCCAAAAAGATGGAAAAATGTTCCATGCTCATGGATCAGAAGAATAAACATTGTTAAAATGTCTATGCTACCCAGAGCAATCTATACCTTCAATGCCATCCCGATCAAAATTCCAATGACATTTTTCAAAGTGCTGGAACAAACAATCCTAAAATTTGTATGGAATCAGAAAAGACCCCGAATCGCCAAGGAAATGTTGAAAAAGAAAAATAAAGCTGGGGGCATCATGTTGCCCAATTTCAAGCTATATTACAAAGCTGTGATCACCAAGACAGCATAGTACTGGCACAAAAACAGACATATAGACCAATGGAACAGAATAGAGAACCCAGATATGGACCCTCAACTCTATGGTCAAATAATCTTTGACAAAGCAGGAAAAAACATGCAATGGAAAAAAGACAGTCTCTTCAATAAATGGTGCTGGGAAAATTGGACAGCCACATGCAGAAGAATGAAACTCGACCATTCTCTAACACCATTCACAAAGATAAACTCAAAGTGGATGAAAGACCTCAATGTGAGACAGGAATCCATCAGAATCCTAGAGGAGAACATAGGCAGTAACCTCTTTGACATCGGCCACAGCAACTTCTTTCAAGATACATCTCCAAAAGCTAGTGAAACAAAAGCAAAAATGAACTTTTGGGACTTCATCAAGATAAAAAGCTTCTGCACAGCAAAGGAAACAGTCAACAAAACAAAGAGGCAACCCACAGAATGGGAGAAGATATTTGCTTTTTTTTTTTTTTTTAAGATTTTATTTATTTATTTGACAGAGAGACAACGAGAGAGGGAACACAAGGGGGGTGTGGGAGAGGGAGAAGCAGGCTTCCCGCCAAGCAGGGAGCCCGACGCGGGGCTCAATCCCAGGACGATGACACTACAGATAAAGGGCTGGTATCCAAGATCTGTAAAGAACTTCTCAAACTCAACACCCAAAAAACAAATAATCAAGTCAAAAAGTGGGCAGAAGATATGAAAAGACACTTCTCTGAAGAAGACATACAAATGGCTAACAGACACATGAGAAAATGTTCATCATCATTAGCCATCAGGGAAATCCAAATCAAAACCACACTGAGATACCACCTTACACCAGTTAGAATGGCAAAAATGGACAGGGAAAGAAGCAACAAATGTTGGAGAGGTTGTGGAGAAAGGGGAACCCTCTTACACTGTTGGTGGGATTGCTAGTTGGTACAGCCACTTTGGAAAACAGTGTGGAGATTCCTCAAAAATTTAAAAATAGAGCTACCCTATAACCCAGCAATTGCACTACTGGGTATTTACCCCAAAGACACAGATGTAGTGAAAAGAAGGGCCATATGCACCCCAATGTTCATAGCAGCAATGTCTGCAATAGCCAAACTGTGGAAAGAGCCGAGATGCCCTTCAACAGATGAATGGATAAAGAAGATGTGGTCCATATATACACTGGAATATTACTCAGCCATCAGAAAGGATGAATACCCAACTTTTACATCCACATGGATGGGACTGGAGGAGATTATGCTAAGTGAAATAAGTCAAGCAGAGAAAGTCAATTATCATATGGTTTCACTTATTTGTGGAACATAAGGAATAGCATGGAGGACACTAGGAAAAGGAAGGGAAAAATGGGGGCGGGAATTGGAGGGAGAGATGAACCATGAGAGACTATGGACTCTGAGAGACAAACAGGGTTTTAGAGGGGAGCGGGGAGGGGGGATTTGATAGCCTGGTGATGGGTATTAAGGAGGGCACGTACTGCATGGAGCACTGGGTGTTATACGAAAACAATGGATCGTGGATCACCACATCAAACACTAATGATGTATTGTATGGTGACTAACATAACATAATAAAATTAAAAAAAAAAAAAAAAGAAAGAAACCTGGGCCGCTGGCACAGGACCCCCAGCCTAAACCTTCAGTGCTCCAAGTATGCACAGAAGAGGTGGGATGCTGGACAGGAAGGAATCATAATCCGCTGGGACAATGGACTTCTTGGCAGTCTGGATAGATGACTAAGAAACTCTTTAATGCTTCAGTGCCAAAAGATCCCAGGATCTTGGCGCAACTTGGAATTGGGAACCCAAATAATGGATGGAAGTGCTTATCTCCAGCAGCCTGGTAGAATGGGGCTCAGAGTCAGATTTAAGGTGATTAAAAGAAAATAAAACAACACATTATTTATTGTATCCCTAGAGTCATACCCACTACAGATATTTGGGTATTTGTCTCTAAAATAACCATATTTACTTTTTATCTCTAATGTTTTATAGGTCTGTGGTGCCCCACATTTTCTGAACAAGGCTAGCATCATTGGAATAAGTATAAAATTTTCTAGGTGGCCATTTGAAGGTCAGTTTTCTTTTGCCTGTATAGATTTTTTTTAAAAAAATTGAAATATAATTGACATAACAAGGCCTGTATACATTACTAATAAACAAAACTATATCATTACTTTAAAAAAAAAAGTTGCAATATGTTGTTTAAAAAAAAATACACCCTTACAGAAGTGTTTTTTTCTTAATTCAATATATTCTAAAATCCACTTAGTGCCTCCAAAGTAGCATTTTTCATATAATAGAATGGGATGGTTAGGATAGAATGGACTAAAAGAGGAAAAGATTGGATGGAATAGCAGAGTCCATTAAACGCAGTAAGGAGAAGCTTCTGTTTTCATCCGGGAAGGAGGAATCTGTGTATGTGTGTAAACTGTATCTCTTAACTGTGTGTTACAGTCCAAAACTTTCTACACTGCCCTGCTGAATTACTCATACCAACCCCAGGAAATTAATTTGCCTGTTCTTGACTTCATTAAGCTTAGCTTCCATTTAAATCAAATTTTTCAAACTGCTAGCATCCATCCAGCTCAACTGGGCTCCTGGTCTTTCTGCAGTTAATCTGCTTATTTGAGCTAACTGCGTAGCATTTGATCCAGTAACATTTTATATAGTGAAGAATGTGAAGAGCCTCATTAAAGAGCTTCTTTCTCTCCCTCCCCTCCCCCTCCATCTTCCGCCTTGCCACTCCCCCCTCCCTCCCTCCCTTTCTCTCTTTTCTTTCCATTCCACCGCTCTGTTATTTTTCCTGGTACTTAATTGGAAAGCCCTCATTTGTATTTTTTGGCAGCCCAGGCCAAAGTTTCCACTGTTGCTGCTACAGAGCTTTACGATACGAGCCTTTTTCAACACCTCTATTATGCCTAGATGGAGTTCTTTTCTGATAAATCACAAAGCCCGAATTCCACATTGCTAAAAAGACCTCCCCCCTCCTCCAGACTCTCCAAATTAAGCTCACTGTAGCTTTTCTGCTATTGTTGTTTTTGCTAGCTCTTTACTTTTGGGTGGAGAGAAGATATTCGACCCGGTGAGCCACTGCACACCCGAAAATTCTGCTTCGATGCAATCTCGCACAACAGTGCGGTCACTCTCTATGACTGTCACGGCATGAAGGGGAACCAGCTCTGGGGATACAGAAAGGTAAGACTCAGCTCACTGCACGCATTCTCAAACTGCTGGGCTTAAGGTTTTCTACCTCAAAAGTTCGTTAACACACTGTTTTGATTTAAATTGTTACCCAGACACAAGTACACACATTGGACTCAGACATTTGGAGACCACCAGCAAAGATTAAGGGAGAGATAGGGTGTGCTGCAAGGGGCATTGCTTTTGGCTTTGCTGGTTGTGTGCACACCCATCACAATCACTTATGATTGAAAAATGGCTTCGAGGGAGCCTGGGTGGCTCAGTCGGTTAGGCGTCTGCCTTCGGCTCAGGTCATGATCCCAGGGTCCTGGGATGGAGTCCTGCCTGCATCGGGCTCCCTGCCCAGCGGGGAGTCTGCTTCTCCCTCTCCCTCCACCACTGCCCCCTGCTCCTGCTTTCTCTCTCTCTTGCTCTCAAATAAATAAATAAAATCTTTTAAAAGAAAGGAAGGAAGGAAGGAAGGAAGGAAGGAAGGAAGGAAGGAAGGAAGGAAGGA
>NW_022590001.1:0-35914 GCF_004348235.1 Phoca vitulina
TATTTCACTTAGCCTAATGTCCTCAAGGTTCATTTATGCAGTAGCCTTTTATGTCTTTTACCAAGACTTGCTGTTTTCTGGTTTGGCTCTGTTTTGTTTATAATAATTCTAATGGGTGTGAAGGGATATCTCAATGTGGTTTCGATTTGCATTTCCCTAAACAGTTAGTGATGGTGAACATCATTCCATGTGCTATGGGTCATTGTGTATCTTCTTTGGAGATAATTCAGGTCTTTGACCCATTTTTGAATTGGATTGTTTGCTTTTTTGTTGTTGGCTTTTAGGAATTCTTTATGTAGTCTGTGTATTAACCCCTATGAGATACATGATTTGCAAATATTTTCTCCCATTATGCATCTTTATACTCTGTTAATAATGTCTCTTGATACACAGAAGTTTTTAATTTTGATGAGGTCTAATTTATCTATTTTTTTCTTTTGTTACCTTCACTTTTGGTGTCATATCCAAGAATCATTGCAAAATCCAAAGCTGAGAAGCTTTTCTATGGTTTCTTCTAAGACTTCTTTGTTTCAGCTTCTACACTGAGGTCTCGGATCTATTTTGAGTTAATTTTTGTAAATGGTTAAGGTAAGGTCTAACTTCATTTTTTTGCCTGTGGATATCCAGTTTTTCCAAAACCATTTGTTGAAGACTCTTTTCCCCCACTGAATGATCTTGCACCTTTGTGAGGAATAATTTAACCATATACAGTGGTGTTTTTTCCTGGGCTCTTCATTCTATTCCACAAGTCTATATCCCAATACCAACTGTTTTGTTCACTGTAGCAGTATAGTAAGTTTTAAAATTAGGAAGTGTAAGTCTTCCAATTTTGTTCTTCTTTTTCAAGATTGTGTTGACTATTTAAGGCCTCTTGAGATTTCATATTAATTTAAGGATTGATTTTTTTTATTTTTGCAAAATATATCAATGAGATGTTGATAGGAATTGCAGAATCTATAGGTCACATTAGTTAATATTGATATCCTAACAATATTGTTTTCCAATCTATGAACATGGGATAGCTTTCCATTTATTTATGTCTTTTTAAATTTCTTTCAGCATGCATAACATTTTAGCCAAATATTTCCACAAGAGCATTGCCCTTCTGCCCAGCTATAGCTTAGTAGGCTTCTCAGCTTCCCTGAGCCCTCTTTCTTCTGTTCCAGTGCACTGTCTCCATGGGGTATCTCACCCAGAATGCAGGAAAGGAAACTTGAGATCAACACTATGCTCCTGAAGTGATATTTGGCTCTATTGTCCTAGCCTCACCTCTGTTTCTTTATGTAAGTCAGTTTCCTAGTTCTGCTAGAACTGAGACCTCTACCGAACTGAGCCCTGACCTCTCAGCCAGTGGCCAGTCAGCCCATGGTCTCATTACAACTCTGACTGAGAGGAGGGCAAAAGGAAACATTGAAGTCTACAGCTAGTAATTGTGGGGCTTTCCTGAAGCCCTAACATAAGAGTTGGAATCCTAGGTCTACCACTGACTTATTGTAACGTATCAATTCCTTGTGTAGCAAGTTGAGTGATGGCCCACAAAAAGATATGCCCCATTTTAATTCCCAGAGCCTATGAATGCGATTTTTTTTGGAAAAAGTCTTTGCAGTGAAATTAAGTTAAGGATCTTAAGATGAGATCATCCTGAACTATCTAGGTGGACCCTAAATCCAATGACAAGTGTCCTTATAACAGACACACAGAGAAGCAACACATAGAGGAGAAGGCCATGTGAGAACAGTGGCAGACAGTGGAGTGAGTAACCACAAGCCAAGGAATG
The DNA here is from genome assembly GCF_004348235.1 of Phoca vitulina. NCBI lineage: Eukaryota > Metazoa > Chordata > Mammalia > Carnivora > Phocidae > Phoca > Phoca vitulina. The sequence continues at coordinate 1,778 of NW_022590001.1, forward strand.
CCAGCCCCTACCAGAAGCTGGAAGAAGCAAGAACAAAATCTTCCCTAGAGCCTCTGGAAGGAACATAGGCCAGCCAACAGCTTGATTTTGGACTTCTGGCCTCCACAACTGGGAGAGAGTACATTTCCACTGTTGTAAGTTACCAGGGGTGTGGTTATTTGTTATAGCAGCTACAGGAAACTCGTATCTTTTGTTTTCCTCATCGCAAAATAGAAGTAATAATAGTACCTACCTCATCTAGTTGTTGTGATGATCAAATGAAATAATCTATAGAAAGCACATTGCATAAGGTCTAAGACAGCAAGCTCTCAATAAAAGGTTAGCTACTATTATTTACAGTCATTGAAACCCTGATTTTTATTACATATGGATGCAGGAGCCAACACATACCTCAATCACACAAGAGAATGATTGAGAATAATTGTTTTGTGCATGAGATATCTCTCAGGTGTGTGTTTTTTTTTTTAAAGCAAAAACTACAGCCATTTTCTTGTCTACTAATGCTCATGGGTACAGGGAAAGTGTCTCACATACACTCCAAAAAGCAAATTCTAAGCTCTCGTGTGTCTCTTTGTTGGAGGTGGAAAGAAACCTATATATGTGATAAGCATGTGAAACAGACTTTACAGGCCACCAGATGTATAAAGCAAAGATAATTTGTATGTCAAACTTGTGTCTGTATATTAATTACATTTTTCTGGAAAGTCCATAGCTTTCATCAGATTCTCAAGGAGAGACTATGACTCCAAAAAAAAGTTTAATTTCACTTACATAAAATGACACTGACAGCCTTGAATGAAAAGATTAAAACTAGGCTCAAAATATAAACGAGGCAAGTACCACATTCAGTTGGAGGACCACCTATGGCTCAAAAAAGTCATTGCTGGAACTTTGCCCATGACCTAGTTCCAGGAATAGAAAGAGATGAGTCAGGATTTTGGTAAGGATTTGAGAGATGAATGCAAGCAAGTAGCTTTGAGATTCTAGCAATCTCCTCACTAGGCCTAGCATGTATATAGTACAGAAAGTGGATATGAAACATATCCAACAAAAACTACTAGCAATAAATTCCTTCTAAATCATCTGAAAAATACAATCTTTGGAGAAGCCTCTTTGTGAAACTCTAAGATCAATTGCAAGAATAATATTAAATAGCTGTCATTGTGACCCTTCATATTCATCAGCAGAGAAACTAGCAAGAAAAGTGGTTAACTGCCTTCTTTATTTAAAAGGAGGTTATTGAGTAAGTACTATATGTTAAAGACTGAATTTTGCCCCCCAAAATTCCTATGTTGAAGCCCTAACCCTTCAGCAATATAACTATATTTGGACATAGAGGAGGTAATCAAGGTTAAGTGAGGTCATAAGCATGGGGCCTTAACCCAATAGGACTGGTGTTCTTATAAGAAGAAGAGACACCAAGGTGCCTACACATAGAGAAAAAGGCCATATGAAGACATAGCAAGAAGGCAGCCATCTTCAAGCCTTGAAGCCTGAGAGGCCTCAGAAGAAACTAACCCTGCCAACACCTTGATCTTGGACTTCCAGCTTCTAGAACTGAGAAATAAATTTCTGTTGTTGAAGCCCCCCAGTCTGTGGTATTTTGCTACAACAACCCCAGCTGACGAATACATTATACACCAAAAACTATGCCAGGTGTTGGGGTTACAGAAACGAAGGAGGCATAGCCTCTCCCCAAGAGAGCTTCATAGGTTTGGGGTAACACTGCAGGCCCCTGCCAGAGACCAGAAGCCAGCCCTCACTGGCCTCCCAAAGGCCCCTACATGATATGGGGCTTACCTGACTTTCGCTTGAAACTGCCTGGACTGGCTCTTTAGGTTGTTCATGTAGTCACACTCACTAGACTAGAGCTAGACTGATGTTAAGTTTCTCTGAGAACTCGGTTGCTTTGTTCTGTATTGTTTTGTTGTGGTTTTTGTTTTGCTCTATTTTCAAGGAGAAATATAGTCTCACTCTCTCCCAGAGAAAGGATAACTCTTGGCTTTGAACACCCACCATTCATATCACAATCTTAATCAAACCTCAACCTGTTTCATTCTCGGAACTATCCACCCATTGAATCTGATTAACTGCATTGATGGTTAATTTGAGAGGAGGGACGTTATATAAAATGCTTAGATTAAAAGTAGATGTAAGGTTATTGTTCAGAAGGTGGCTGGAAGATCCAAGCATTTTGAGATCATTACACTACCTGTTACATAAGATGGTGCCCCAGGGTGAAATATCTGGTGTCACTGGTTTGAAGGGAGTACATCTGCTTTTTTTATAGGAAATATTAATCAGTAGTCAATTAAATAGTTTCGCATGAATTTCTCTTACTACAGGACACAGTGATGGAATGCTCGTCAGTATGACTCAGAATTTTAAGGGTAGGCCTTCAAATCTCACTATTCTGGTTCTCCATTTGTTTGATTTTGTAGCAGGAGGTAAGAAAGAGAGTGGAAATATTTTTAAAACTACTCATTCAGTTATGTCTTCTACAAAATGGAAAAGATACGGCTTCATAATATAAAGTCCACAGAGGAACATTGCAGGGAAGTAATTATACCATGAAATATTTTATAAATATTACATTATAGTTTAGTATCCCAAATGCAATTTGACATTTCCACCCTTTTTTTCCCTTAAAGACCCAAGTCACCTCTTTTAATATGCTGACTGTGTTTAACAGTGAAAAAAATTTTATTTAAATTTTATTTAGTTTTCTATTTTACAATAGAAAACTCAGACCCTGAATTATCTTACTTGAAAATTAGGACAATTTGCTGACCTTCCTTAGAGGGATGGCTATTAAACTCAAGAATGAGTTCAAGAGAATCTACTTTTCCAGAGAACTTTAAAAGCCCATAGATTATTATGTGTCTCAGGGATTTTGCTGCAATCCTGTCCAGGGTCAAAGGGTCACATCCTTCTCAGAATCAACCCATAATTTTGATTACAGATCTTCATTAACTAACGGTTCTAAATCTTACACAAGAGCTTAACATCTCTGTATTAGACAAGCTTTTAAACCTGTCCACATTTCAACAATCTGACCTAAATTTGAAGGAAGATTTATTTTATCTAGACACTGTGTTGTGTGAGTCATTTTTCAAGTACTAAGAAGTTCCTTTATTTTTAATGCCCTTGGCTTTGGGATAACGCTGAAAGTGGCTTTTCACGATTACACTGGAACTGGAGCAGATCTTAGATTTATTGGCAATTCATAGATGAATCTAACCGCTGGGAGAAGTGTTTGTGTTCATAAAATGGCACTCCAGAAAAAAAATAATAAAAGGAACATTAAATGTCAAGATGTTAGTTAAAAGATGAGGTGTTTGCCCAACCCAGTGTGACTTAGTCAGAGAAGATGGCTCTGTGTCATTTTCTGAGTGACGGTAGGGGAGCTCTGAGGACTAACCATTTCTGGTTCCAGGCCATTCTGGGGTTTCTTCCTACAATCTGGGGCTGAAATGGGGCCACGCCACCTTCACAGCCCCCAAGCCAGTTCCCCCTGTGGTTTGCATTTGCCTTCAAAGCAGTATTTCCTGCCTTTAAACCTCTTGACGCAGGTGCAATTAGTGTTATTAGCAGTGAGGGAGAAGCTCTTCCTGGAGAGTCCTTCCCTCCACAGAACACAGGAAAGCCCATATAAACTCCTGACTTAAAATGCCTTTCCTGATTTTCAGATACCCCTTTGACAAGCTTTCCTGTAGACATTCTCGAACTCTTACTGTAAGATTTTCCTTCGGATCTTATTTTCCTTCCTATTGTCCACCTTTAATTTACTCACCTGGGTCTTGTAAATTGTAGGGAGAAAAGGAGGACCCACGTAAATCTGTTCATCTCCTAAATTACTCCATACAACTTTTTTTTAAAGATCTATTTATTTATTTATTTGAGAGAGAGAGCACAGGAGCAGGGGCAGAGGGAGAGGGAGAAGCAGACTCCCCTGCTGAGCAGGAAGCCCTATGCAGGGCTTCATCCCAGGACCCCGGGATCATGACCTGAGTCAAAGTCGAAGGCAGACGCTTAACCGACTGAGCCACCCAGGCACCCATCCTTACAAATTTTTTAAAATGTCTTCTTTCATGTTTCTGACATGCAATATGTTTTTATCTCATTGCACATGTGTGAATAATTCATACCAAAACATGAATAATTATCACCTGAGCTTTCAAAAATCTTTGCTCAGCCAAACCAGTTATTGGTCATTCCCTCACCGGACAATGTCTCAATGCCAACAGCGTACCCAGGAGAGGGTATATGCTAAAATATTTCTTTCCTTGACTTTATGAAATTCCAACATCAGAACTTAAGGAAAGAAATCCAGACTAAAAAAATTCAGTTTCTAAGCCTTCAAACTTACATGTTTGTGTGTTCAAAAGAACAAAATTTTCCATATTCTCTGCTTAACAAAGGATAGAACTGGCTGTTGGACACAAAAGGAGGTATTTTCTAGCCAACTGTATAGGTGAGAACAAAGTCCTCACTATTCTGCCATTTTCTGACTTTTCAGGAAATGGGATTTTCAAATTCTAGAATTCTGGAATTCTAGATTCAACATCTACAGTCTCATTCAAAGGTCAGGAAATGATTTCTTCTCCTAATCTCCCACGGTTCCCTCTCTCTTACCACCACAGCCTCACTGGAGTCCAATCACTATGGGGAACCACCTGTTTCCCTTTAGTTGTGGACCTCAATGACTTGATTGTCACTTCTTCATCCATTGGCTTGGCCAAGGGCTTTACCAAAGCTTCCTAAGTATTTTTATTTCTAACCCTGCTTCAGCCTCTCTATCTAGATCAGACCCTCTATCTAGATCTAGACTCCAACCCAGTTGTGGACTAGGATCACTTCTTTTCTAAACTCAAGGATTCATAGCCTTCTTTAATCTTCATATATTCCTTCGAGCTCAGTAAAGCATTTGCCATGGATTTAACACCCCAAATTGCACTGTTCTGGTGAATTAATTATAATCATTACTACAATACAGGATAAAAATCATGGGTCTAGGAATGAGAGACATGGGTACGAATCCTGCCTTCCAATAAGTGGAAGGTGTAATCTTAGACAAACCACTTACTATCCCAGAGCCTCAGCTGCAAATGTGTATGAATGCACAGCATGGTGGTGGTACAGATTAAGAAGTAAAATAATGGTTGTGAAAGCACTCAGTTGAGTATGAAGTAGGTACTGTAATTTTTTTTCCTTCTATTAGGCAAGAGTTGCCTATCTTAAGCCCAACAAAAAGTGGCTTATTTATTCAAATCTTCCCCTGTATCTGTTTGTGAAAATCAAATTGTTTTTTGGCAAATAACACTTAGCCTAAAAGTTCTATTCTGACGCTGGATATGTTCCACAAACAATACTCACAATACTTCAAGTGGCAGGACATAGTTTTAGAAAAAGACTATTTAGAGCAGAACACATACAAATCTGAAGGCTCTATGCTAATATTTCTGCCATAGGCTCAGCTTTTTCTTGCATAATATAAGCCAGTCTTCTGAAATGAGTAGTTCTAGTAAGTCCCAGGGCAAGAAAGAGATGCCAAAGCAATTACATTTATGGTAAATTCAGAAGAGGAAAATATACATAAGCTAGGAAGAAAATCTCTGTGGGCATAATTTCAAGGAAAGGCAATAGTTGGTTTCTGCCAACAGTCATTGCATGCCATGAGCATAGAGCAATTAGAAATGGGTCCGTTCAAGCAAAAATGGTGTGATAGCCATGAGACTGAACCTTAAAAAGTAAAAGGTCCTACAAGGATAATGAAAGTACTTCTAGTGTTTTCTATTTATATTTATATTTTTAATTTCTAAAAACACTTCAAAAAATTTTTTTGAGTTTCAAATGAATTAGGGCAGGGTTTATATGTAATTCTATTCTCAAGTCTCCCCATCCCCAAAATGTTGTTTTTTTAATTCTATTTTTTCCCTATATCTACCTTTCCCCTTACTGTCAAGTTTCTTGAAAGAGAAGCTTCCAGGGGTGCCTGGGTGGCTCAGTTGGTTGGGCATCTGACTCTTGATTTTGGCTCAGATCATGATCTCAGGGTCCTGGGATCGAGCCCCACCCTGGGTAGCGTGGAGCCTGCTTAGTTAGGACTCTTTCCCTCCTTCTCCCTTTGCCCCTCCCTCTCTCTCCCCCCTTTAAAAAAAAAAAGGGTGGGGAGCTTCCATTTGTTGACTTTAACTTTCACCTCCCAATTTTCCTCAACCTACTGGACAATCTGTCTCCTGCTTTCAGTTACCACACCACAGAAATTGTTTTTGGAAAGGGCCACCAGCAACTTCCTAACTGCCAAATCCAGCAGCCTCTTCCAGTCCTCCTCCTACTGGACCACTCTAAGGGATTTGACGCTATTGACTCTCCCACCCACTTCTTGAAACTCTTCTTGCTGTCTTGTTTCTAGTCCTTCTTTTACTTTCCCTTTCTTTTTCCTCACTACTTCTTTGCCCTCTTCCCAAAGAAAGCATTCCCCAGAATTCCATCCTCAGTCTTCTTCATATGTTTTGCTTATGTGCTATCATATCCTTGTGTGACTTCAATTATTACTCATATGTTGCTGCATCAGTCAGGGTCCGGTCAGGAGCCAGAAATCATAGCAGTAATTACAACAAGGAAATTTTAATATAAAGAAAATTGCAAACTAGTAAAAGGGGTAAAATGGACTCTAAAAAGTACAGAAGCAGCAGTTTCATAAAGCTAACTACCTTCAGGGCTGAGGGGATGTGAGCAAGGCAGGAACGTAGAAACTTGGAAGAGCCCTACCTTTCTTCCCCCACCAAGGTTGAGGTTCAAGTTTCATTTGATACCACTTGGCTGGTGGTGGTAAAGAGACCACAGGCAGTAGCCACTACTAATCTAGGAGCGCCACTCAGGTGAGGGCTACTTTCTTCCATTCCACTCTACATACCAATTTACTGACTGTGACATGGAAAACCAGCACCTGCACAATGGAAGGAGTGAGACTTCCTCCTGCTCTGCCCTTTAGTGTCTCTCCAGCACCCTCTATGAGTAGAGCCTAAAACTGTACTCCTGGCAAGGAAAAATGTCCACAGGCTCCATCTTGTGTATCACAAAGCAAGACAAAGAGGGATGGATTTGGAGTTGAGAGGCAATATATTAATAGTTGGCACAGTAGGCAATTTCCAAATCTGTATTTCTTACCCTGACCTCTCTTCTAAACTCCAGATTTCAGGATGTCTACGTATAGATGCCACAAAGGCACCTCAACCTCGGCATGTCTTCTTCATTATCCACATGCAGTTGTCAAGACTGGTAATGCCATCTGAACAATGTGTCTGGAATACATCTCTTTTTTTTTTAAATACATACATATATTCTATCACTATCACTACATGGTACAGATTCTCATCAATTAGAACTAGTGCCCGTGTTTACAACTACATAACTCTCCATCTGTCTTTCCCACTAACAAGTTTTTAGTTTAAAACTAAAACAAGTTTTTCTTCTCAAGATCTAGTAATTCTGGGGCACCTGGGTGGCTCAGTCGTTAAGTGTCTGCCTTCGGCTCAGGTCATGATCCCAGGGTCCTGGGATCGAGCCCCACATCAGGCTCCCTGCTCCGCGGGAAGCCTGCTTCTTCCTCTCCCACTCCCCCTGCTTGTGTTCCCTCTCTCTCTGTGTCTCTCTCTGTCAAATAAATAAAATCTTTAAAAAAAAAAAAAAAAAAAAAGATCTAGTAATTCTGTTTGCCAACAGAACAAGGTCTACATTCCTTATTCTGATATTCAAGGCCCTTCATAATTCTACCCCCCCAGTCTCATTACTCATTGCATCCCAATACTACTACTACCAGTAATACTATAAAGCTAACATTTATTGAGCACTTAATATGGGCCAGACACTAATGTAAGCACCTTATATGTATAATATCACTTAATCTTCACATCAGATTTACCAGGTAAGTATTGTTATTACCTTCATTTTACAGAAGAGGAAACTAAGACAAAAGGAAGTTAAGTAACTTGCTAAAATCACACAGCTAGTAAATGTGGAGATTAAAATCTAAACTTGGGCAGTACAATTCCACAATCTGTGCTCTTACATACATTATATTTCTCTCTAAAAAATTAATGTAAGAGTAAATTTAACTAATGAGGTAAAAGATTGGTACACTGAAAACTATAAAACATTGTTAAAGAAAAACTTAAAACATTGAGATAAATGGAAAGACATCTCGTGTTCATGGATTAGAAAACAATATTGTTAATACTACCCAAAAATACTATGTCAGTACTACTCAAAGAAATCTATGGACTCATTGTGATCACTATCAAAACTCCAATTGTGTTTTTTGCAGCAACAGAAAAACTCACTCTAAAATTCATATGGAGTCTGAAGGAAACTTGAATAGCCAAAACAATATTGAGAAAGAAGAACAAAGTTGAAGGACCCACACTTCCTGATTTCAAAACTTAACACAAAGCTACAGTAATCAAAAAAGTGTGGTATTCATAGGATCCGGCAATCCTACTTTTGGGTATATATCCAAAGGAAATGAAGTCACTATCTCAAAGAGATATCTGCATCCCATGTTCATTGCAGTGTTATTCACAATAGCCAAGACACAGAAACAAACTAAATGCCCACTGATGGATGAAAGGATAAAGAAAATATGGTATGTGTGTGTATATGTGTATATATATATATATATATATAGTATATCTCTGCATATATATATATATATATATATAGTGTGTGTATGTGTGTATATATATATATATCTGAAATAAGTCAGACAGAGAAAGACAAATACTGTATGCTCTCACTTTTGTGTGGAATCTTAAAAAACTTAACTCATAAAAATAGAGAATAGAATGGTGGTTGCCAGGGGCTGGGCTGTAGGAGAAATAGGAAATGTTGATCAAAAGGCACAAACCTCCAGCTAGAGGAGTTAAGTTCTAGGGATCTGATGTATAGCATAGTGGCTATAATTAGCAATACTGTATTATACCTTGAAAGTTGTTAAGAGAGTAAATCTTAAATGTTATCAGCTCCCCCCCAAAGAAGATAATTATGTGAGGGGATAGAGGTGTTAACTAACTTTATTGTAGTAATCATTTCACATATGATATATTAATAACATATAGTGATATATTAATAATATATATCAATGTTATATAATTAATAACATATATCAATGTTATATAACATATATTAATATATCAATAATATCTCAATAAAGCTGAGGGGGGAAGTGTAGTAACGGCTAAGGACAGATACATCAACCAATGGAATAAAATAGAGAACCCAAAAATAAACCCTCACTTACGTGGTCAATTATTTTTTTGACAAGCGCACAAAGATCACTCAATGAGGAAGGGACAAATCGTACTGGGAAGACCGGATACTCACTGTTAGTGGGTCATGTTCCCCAAAATTCATATATTGAAATCCCAATCCCGAGTACCTCAGAATGTAACCTTATTTGGAAAGAGGGTTGTTGCAGTTGTAATTAATTAAGATGAGGTCATACTGGACTACAGTAGGCCTCTAATCCAGTATGAGTGGTGTCCTTATAAAAATAGAAAACTTGGGCACAGACATGCATAAAAGGAGAATGCCATGTAAACATGAAGGCAGAAATCAAGGTGATGCATCTACAAGACAAAAAGTGTCAAAGATTGCCATAAACTAGAAGCTAGGAGAGAGGCATGGAACATATTCTGCCTCACAGCCCTCAGAATGAATCAACCCTGCCAACACCTTGAGCTCAAAATTCTAGCCTCTAGAACGGCGATACAATAAATTTATGTTGTTTAAGCCACCTAGTTGATAGTACTTTGTTGTGGCAGCCCTAGCAAACTAATACATCTACATGCAAAAGAATGAGGTTGGAACTTTATCTTATATGCAAATTTTACCTCCAAGTAGATCAGACCTAAACACAAGGGCACAAAATTCTTAAAATAAAACTTAGGGGGAAATCTTCATGGCATTGGATTTGGCAATGGTTTCTTAAATATGACACCAAAAAGAGGCAACAAAAATAAAAATAGATAAATTGAATTTGATTAAAAATAAAAACATTTGTGCACCAAAAGACAATATCAAGCGAGGGAAAGGCAACTCTGCAAAATAGGAGAAAACATTTGCAAACCATATATCGATGAGATTAATGTCCAGAATGTTTTTTAAAATTCCTACAATTCAACAACAACAACAAAAACAAAAAACCCAATTCAAAAAATGTAGAGGACTTAAATAGACATTTCTCCATAGAGGACATACAAATACTGGATAAACCCATGAAGACATTCCATATCATTAGTCATTAGGGAAATGCAATCAAAACTATAAAGAGATGCCACTTTGCACCCACCAGAATGGTTATTATCAAAACCATAAAACAACAAGCATTGGCAAGGATGAAGAAATTGGAACCATTGTACATTACTGGTAGGAATGTAAAATAGTGCGGCCGCTATGGAAAACAGTATGGTGGTTTCTCAAAAAGATACACGTAGAATTACCATATGACTTAGTCAATTCCACTCCTAGGCATATACCCAAAAGAACTGAAAACAAGTAAACCAACAGGCATTTGTATGCCAATGGTCACAGCATCATTTTTTTACGATAGCCAAAAGGTAGAAACAAACCCAGTGTCTATCAATGGATGAAGAGATAGCAAAATGTGATGTATATGTATATTAATATGTGTATTACATACAATGCAATCTCATTCAGCCTTAAAAAGAAACAAAGTTCTAACATATGCTATAATATAGATAAACCTTGAAAACATTATGCTAAGTGAAATAAGCATGACCCAAAAGGACGAACATGGTGTGGTTTCACTTATGAGGTATCTAAAATAGGCAAATTCAGCGGCACCTGGGTGGTCCAGTCAGTTAAGCGTCCAACTCTTGATTTCGGCTGGTCATGATCTCAGGGTGGTGAGATCAAGCCCCACATAGGGCTCCCACACTCAACAGGGAGTCTGCTTGAGATTCTCTTTCCCCCTCTCCTTTTGCCCCTCTCCCCAACTCTCTCTCTCTCTAAAATAATAAATAAACAAATATTTAAAAAAATAAAATAGGCAAATTCATAGTCAGTAGAATAGAGGCTACAGAGGTGGGGGAAGTGGGGAAGTTATTGCTTAATGGTTACAGAGTTGCTATTTTGGGGGATGAAAACAGTCTTGGATGTAGTGGTGACGGTTACACAGAATTTTGAATGTACTAATGTTATTGAATTTTATACTTAAAAATGGTGGAAATGGCAAACTTCATATTATGTGTATTTTATTACAATTTTTTTTAAGCCCACGAGGAGGTGTTGAAGGCCTGGGAGACTGGAAAGGAGAGGAAAGGAATAGGGCGCTCAGTATTAAGGGACAGAATCAACAGCTAATTGGGGGTGAGGTGAGATATGGGGTGTCTAAGGTAACACCCAAGTTGCCAGACTGAGATCACGGATGTCTACTTCTAATACCAAGATTAACAGGTGATCAGGACTAAAGAGTAGGTCTGGAGTGATGGGCCACAGTTTGTTCAGTTGTAGTCTCTTTGTATTTGAAGTGCCTATGGGACATCTCACAGTATAATAGAAATGGGATCTGACTGTGGCATCGCCACATTTACCATCATAGTTGAGAAAGCTGAGAAAATAAATAGGCAAATAAATAGTAACTAACACCTACTGACCTCTTGCACTGTACTAACACCATGCTAAGCACTTTGCATGTATCAGTTCAATCTTTGCAACCACCCTCTGAGGCTCCATTGTCCTCATTTTACAAACCTCGTGCTGAGCCATGATTATGCGGCATTTCCTTGCACCGTCAAACTTCCATATATGTGTTCACTTCTGATCCCTGAGACTAGAGTGTCTGTCTGTCATTTCACTCTCAAGATTCAATTCCACGTGTTCTCTAGAGCCCCTTCCAATGTCATCAGTTCTAAGTGCCCCAAGCTGTCTTGCTCAGAATTGATCATTTCCTCTTCAACCCTCACTTAGCATTCAGTCATCTAACGAAACCCCTTCCAAGTGCTGTCTCCCCACTAAGGTTGTTGGCTCTTTGGGAACAGGAGCTGTTTTTCCTTTGTCCTGGGATCTCCATCAAGTACTCCTTAAAGCACCTTTCATTCAGAAGCACTCCTTAAAAGTTGACTTTTTAGAAATGGATGAATTGAGCTTTTAAAGGAATACACGGCTAAGGTTAGGGGGAAGGTGTTTTTGTGCCTGGCGAGCAGAACCCAGACCTGCTCAGTCTCCACTCAGTTCTCTCTCCATACCACCCTACCACTTTCTTTCTTTCTAGCTCGGCACACGAATTTGCATTCTAAAACCAACCACGGTCCATGAAAGAGGAGTATCTTGATTACTTTTGTCATGTTAAAAATTCACAGCCAGAAATAGTGGGAGCCTCAAGTCTTTCCTCCACTCAGGTGCTCTCTGATGTCCTCACTAGACCTCAAACCGCACAAAGGAGACCGGTTTTGTTGTGGTGGCGGTTGTTAAATTCAAATTTATTTTTATCAAATGTTTTTTATTGAGATATAATTGACATAAAACATTATGTTAATTTCAGCTGTACAACATAATGATTTGGATATTTGTATATATTATGAAATGATCACCACAGTAAATCTAGGTAACATCCATCACCATACATTGTTACAATTTTTTCCTTATGAGAACTTTTAAGATCTACGTTCTTTTTTTTTTTTTTTAAGATTTTATTTATTTATTTGACAGAGAGAGACACAGCGAGAGAGGGAACACAAGCAGGGGGAGCAGGAGAGGGAGAAGCAGGCTTCCGGCTGAGCAGGGAGCCCAATGCGGGGCTTGATCCCAGGACCCTGGGATCATGACTTTAGCCAAAGGCAGAAGCTTAACGACAGAGCCACCCAGGCACCCCTAAGATCTACTTTCTTAGCAACTTTCAAATATACAACACAGTATTATTAACTATAGTCACCATGCTCTGCATTACATTCCCAGGACTTACTTATTTTATAACTGGAAATTTGTACCTTTTGAACCTCTTTGCCTATTTCACCTACCCCACCCCCCCCGGAAGTGATTCTCTATTATTTTTCACTGTGTACCCAGTATGTGGTAAAGCGCCTGGGATAGAAGGTACTTGATAAAATTTGTTGAATGAATCATGAACCCACTACTTCTTACCTAAAAGACCCTGATAAGGGGGAAATTAGCAAACCATGCTCTCTCATTTGTTCAACTGAGCCTAGTCTCTCTTTAACAACCAACAGAATTAACAATCCCAGAACTACTAGCCACCCTGACATTTATACCACACTCCCCTTCTCTGGGACCTCTTTTTAAAAACTTCGTGTGGGCAAAAAACGTTCACGCTGAGACTGACTTCTCTTGTATATCTAAGACATTCTTTACTCTCTGCCAGACCTTTTCCTAAGCCTTGCCGAAAAGGAGATTATCTCTGTAATCCTGTCATACGTAATGATTCCCTTTTCCCTCATTTTTTTCCAGCTTCCCACCCATTCCTAGTCAAGCCCTACCTAACTTCCTAATCCTGTTCAGTGTCTCTCAGGATTTCTTGACACAATCTTAATGATGCTAAGCCCTGAAGCTGGACATCAAAGGAATAAAGCATGAATAGTATCTATTCTGTCATAGATTTATTCAGTGTTCTGTGTCCTAGATTTGGGCGTGTGCATGTGTGTGAACTGCTTTACTTTCAGCCAGACACAAAGCCCATGTTGAAAAAGCATAAATCATTTATAAATTTGCTAACCTCCATTTTTTGCCTTTATTCAAATAAATCAACAGAATTCGCTCTATTAGAATTTTATTCACCTGTTTATTTATTTTATTTTATTTCATTTTATTTTATTTTTACTTGAGTATAGTTGACACGCAATGTTACATTAGTTTCAGGTGTACAACATAGTGATTTGACAAGTTTATATATTCCGCTACGTTCACCACGAGTATAGCTGTCATCTGTCCCATTACATCGCTGTTACAGTATCATTGACTATATCCCTTATGCTGTGTCTTTTAGTCCCACGACTTATTCATTCCAAAACTGGAAGCCTGTATCTCCCACTCCTCTTCACCCTTTTTGCCCAACCCCTCTCTCCTCTCCCCTCTGACAACCATCAGCTGTGTTTGTGAGCAAGAGGAGAGGACAGGAGTATGTGCCGAAGAGGTGAGGATAAAATGAAAGGAAAGAGAGAAGCAAGTGAGGATGGCCTGGTAGCAGGCTTGAATCCAGGTGCCTACCTTACCCTATATTCTCTAACATTTCTTCTCTGGCACAACTATGAGCTGGAATTTACACAGATGTAGACAATTATGCCCCTGAAACTTGAAAGTTGGCTTCCAAAGCAAGTTTATCCCATTGTCTACGCAGATGCCATTTGAGTGAGAATTTAGAAAATTCAAGAGTTTAGAAAATGATCTCCTCTAGCCCTGCCAGAGCCCTTCAAGCTCATAGCATTTAGAAACCAAAACGAGGCTCTCTGATGGGCTTTGGTGTGTATCCACAGGCAGATTGGGCAGATTTGCCACTCGGAGTCCCTGGCTTGTGTATATTCTTTTCTTCCCGATGTCCTCCTTTTCCAAGAGCAGACAGAGCCCCTTCAGTGAGCGAGCACCACGCCAGCTGACAGAGAAGGGCACACTTTTCCCTTGGTGGCCAAGTGGCCATAAACCATCCGAGGCCGCTGTTTTCCTAAATGTGGTTCCGAGCTCCCGGACTCAAGTAGAGGGAATAATAGTGCCCTGAAGCTGTCTTTGGCACACACTGATACTGGTTCTCTAAGAAGAGCGAGTCCCTGAGTTACACGGTCCAACAATGGACAGCGAGTCCTGCCCAGAGTTCTGTCAGGCAGCTCCCAGGTTATACACAGCTTTAGAAAATGGATACCCTGGGTTCAGATAAGGCGATCAAAGGGGAGCTTAGCAGAGCGTGCCAGGCTCAAGTCAGTGACAGAAAAAGCAAACTTTTGACCTTCTGGGTGTTTCTAGTTCACCAAAGAAACTCAATCACACACCAAGGAATTGATTTTACAAAAGGCTGATTTGAAGCTTGGCTCCTCGGATCCCATACTAAAATTCCTCCCTGGTACTTTTTTCAGGAAGGCAGAGAAAAGTGAAGAGAAGTGAGAGTGAATCCAGTGCACTTTGACAGCTGCTGAGTTCATTCCTGGCTTTCGGGATTTCCCACCCTACTAGAAGGAAGGATATAAGTAGTTTTCAAGGAGTGGGTGGAAAGCATTTTCCCTAATTCAGGGTTCAAACATGGCGTCTGTAGGTTCCAGGAAAATGAACACAAAAGTGCTGGTGTGTGTCTGCTTATAGCTTCCTTGATTAGTTTCTTTTTGTAAAAGTGTCCATAGCTTTCTTCGGATCCTCAGAGAGGTCTGTAGACCAAACTAGGTTAAGAACTGTTGCCCTGTGTCCTACATTATTTCCCATTCCCCTGGCATTGGGGACAGAGACCCTGAAGGTAGGGGTCCAGTAGTGGGTGACGAACCACCACTGTGGTCAAATTCCCTGAATAAGGAAACTGATTACCCCATTGGCTCCCTCCCGAATGACATTATACCACCTCTACTCTGACAGTAAGTGAAATGAGAAATCACTCCCTCCACCACAGTCTCACTCCGGCATCATTTATTCCTTTCATAACACTCAGTATATTTCATTACAACCTTCTCCCTACCTCTTGCCCCCATCCCAGTAGGAATAGGCCTGCTTCGGCCATCCTGCTCTGGACAGACTCCTTATCCTTATCTGCTTATTCTTGGCAAAAGAGCCTTGACAAAAATTATCACCTGAGTACATCCTGTTCTTGTTTCTATTCTTAACAATACCTAAAGGGATTATTATAATCCAGGACTATATAAAGGCATAAAAAGGATTGAGATCGCTGAGCTTAGCTAAACGTTGACTCCTAAGTAACAAACCATAAACAACATCCATCTCTATTACGGGGCGTTGTTCCGATGTCAGCAGAACTGGTGAAATCCTCCGGCAGGCCGACTTGAGAAGGGACACGTGTCCATGGCCTAAACTCTTTCTGTTACTATTTCTGTTGTTGATACTTTTCCTAGTCCACTCTTGGCCCACCCCTAACTACTCAGTTCCTTATGTCAGTATTAATATACTGATAATTGGAAAGAATTATCGGTCACTTTTTTCCCATTCTGCAACTTGTCAAAGTTCAGACTTTACATAGAGAATCTTCATCCAGCACAGCATTGCCCCGATAGTACCATCTTTCCTATTTTGCTAATACTCTAGGGTGTCACTGAATTGATCATCCAGGAGAAATGCTACACCACGACCACGGGTGTAGACCGGGATCATCCAGGCAAACCGGGACATGGTCCCCGCATCCTGCACAGAACCATGCGGTGCTCAGTGATTCGTTCTTTTCTCTCACGCACAACTTGCATCACCTGCTTCATATTGGATCTCTCTCCCAGCTAAGGCGGAAAAGGTAGAATATGCTCTGGAGCAAGAAGATAACAAATCCCAAGTTAGGAACTCCCTGAAGAAAGAAATCGCCAATTTGCGGAAGTCAGGAACAAGGCTGCTCCCCGCCTTACATTATTCCATAGTCCTTTGCGGCAGCCCCCAGCTGCAGCCTCGCTCTTCAACCATCTCACATTCCCTGACATGCCCACTAGGCCATATTACAGTTAATTCCCTGATTTTGCTCCCCAAATTGCATATAAATTTAAAACATCGTTCAGGAATCATGTAATCTAAAAGACAACCACTGAGAGGCGCCTGCGTGGCTCAGTTGGTTAAGCGTCTGCCTTCAGCTCCATGATCCCAGGGTCCTGGGCTCGAGTCCCATATGGGGGGGGGGGTCCCTGCTCTGCGGGGAGCCTGCTTCTCCCACTTCCCCTCCCCCTCTGTCTGCCCCTCCCCCCGCTCGTGCACGTGCACCTGTGCGCGCGCTCTCTCTCTCTCTCCCCCTCGCTCTTTCTCAAATAGATTAAAAAGATAACTACTGAATCTATACCAGGATTGCCAGGAGCTAGGGGTGCAAGAAAAACCAGCCCCATACTCATTCTTTCTTCTTTCCGCAGATTCGAAACGTGGCAGCAAATCTCTGCGTGGACAGCAAGCATGGAGCCACAGGCACTGAACTGAGGCTGGACATCTGTATCAAGGATGGTTCTGAAAGGACGTGGTCTCATGAACAGGTAGGTCAGCAACCGGAAGTGACAGGAGCAAGCGGGGCTGAGGCAGGCACGGAAGCATAGGGTGAGATCTCTAACCGGGGCGGGTGGGACCTGCAGTGGGGTCCTGCTTCCGCCACCAACCAGCTCTGTTGTTCAGTGAATGACTTACCTTCTTGGTTTCTGTTTCCTCTCAGAGCAGCTGTGATAATCAATTGAGATCGTGTACAAAAATGTGCTTTAAATAGTAGAAAGAATGGTAGAAACGTCCTAGGCTTATATTTCCTTTCCCAGAATGGTAGTCTTCAAACCAGGAAAAGCCTGTAGAGTGCTATGTAATCTTCCAACTAAACTTCACAGTTTTACTGAAAGACTCTTTGTTATTTTGTAAGTTTTTTGCGACTTTATCTCATCTTGTTTTCCCCTCTGCTGATATATTGAAAAGAATCCCTTACATACCCCTCTTGTTGCTGTAGCAGTCTGTCATCCTACACATGAAAGACAACTTTGAGGCAGTAACAGCCCATCATGGGCTTCCTGGGATACTTTGGAACTATTTATTGCCTTTGATTGAAAAGCATTTCAGGGCAATTCTGCTTATTAAGTGAGTTGCGACTCCTGACCCCCTTTGAAAATTGATGGTCCTTATAAGGGACTTTCCTCACACTGTGTCATTTGCAAAAGAGAAAAGATAGTGGGTAGAATTGTGCCTGCCCCTTTTTATTTTCTTAATTTTTAATTATGAAAAATCAAATAGGGGGACGCCTGGGTGGCTCAGTCGGTTAAGCGTCTGCCTTCAGCTCAGGTCATGATCCCAGGGTCCTGGGATCGAGCCCCATATGGGGCTCCTTGCTCCCCAGGGAGCCTGCTTTTCCCTCTGCCTCTGCCTGAAGGTCCCCCTGCTTGTGCTGTCTCTTTCTTTGACAAATAAATAAATAAAATCTTTTTAAAAAATCAAATAGGAAACTATAAAAAATATTATAACACACCTTGGCACAGTCATTACACAGATTGAACAAGTATCTGCAGCTATTGCCATATTTTTTTTTTAAAGATTTTATTTATTTGATAGAGAGAGACAAAGTGAGAGAGGGAACACAAGCAGGGGGAGTGGGAGAGGGAGAAGCAGGCTTTCTGCTGAGCAGGGAGCCCGATGCGGGGCTCGATCCCAGGACCCTGGGACCATGACCTGAGCCGAAGGCAGACACTTAACGACTGAGCCACCCAGGCGCCCCGCCATATGTTTTAAAAGAATAAAATATACAGATACAGGTAAAGCCCCTTCCCTATCCTACTCCCCCTCTCCCTCTGCAAAAGGCTACATGCCACGTTCAGGATAGCATAAACTGCCTGTGCTTTGTTTCCAGAATTTTCCATAATGCCCCTCTTATGAAAACCGGAAACAGTAGACAAGCAGTTTCCAGTAAGGCTTGAGTTTTCTCCTATAGCTAGCGTCTTCAAGGACCCATCTTGTATAGGAAACTAGTGAAGACAAATGATGCCCAGCCTAGGATCTTAAAGAGCTGTTCGGGTGTGCTGAGCTACATCATGTCGGCACCTCCCTGGCCTCCCCCCGCTGTCCCATCCGACCCCGCGTGTGGCCAACACCACAGTGCAGAGCAACGTGATTCGGGAAAGCCATGGGGAACCAAGCACACAGCACAGTGCAGAATTAACACCATCAGCCAACGAACCAACACTGCCCCTCCCCGATCAGTCATCTGGCCCTTGCACTCTGATCCACAGCCTCATGGTGTTCCAGAAGGATCGTGGGCCTTGCAGTCAGGCCCACCTAGATTGCAGCCACCTTAACCTGTGTGACCTTGTGAAATTGTTACATCTTTCCAAGCTGGAGTTCCTCCACCTCTAAATACGGACAGTAATATTCACCCCACAAACAGGTTTATTATGAGAATAAACCGTGTCTACGATATAAGAGCATCTTGCTCCTGTGGTAGGGGCAAAATAAATGTACTTTCCCTTCTGCTTTATGACATCTCCTCCCCCGGACCACTTTATACTAACACTAAATTAGAAAACTCTCTCAGATCCAAGCTGCCAAAACCAAATACTATTTATCATTCACTCAAATATATCCTGCAGCGAGCAGACACCTATCAGATGGGTTTTAAGGAAGGCTCTGCAGGGGCGCCTGGGTGGCTCAGTCAGTTAAGCGTCTGCCGTCGGCTCAGGTCATGATCCCCGGGTCCTGGGGTCGAGCCCCACGTCAGGCTCCCTGCTCAGCATGGAGTCTTCTTTTCCCTCTCCCTCTGCCCCTCCTCCCTGCCTGTGCTCTCCCTCTCTCTCTCTCTCAAATTTAAAAAAAAATGTTTTTGAATAAAAAAGCTCTGCAGCTCCAGGATTTACTGATGGGAAGGAATATCAGCAAAAGTTGACTTGCCCCTACTTCCCCCATCTCCTTCGGTAAGCACCACAGCAATGTTACTAGGGATGTGAGGAATAGTCTGGCCTGTCACCTCCAAGAAGCAATTCTGACTTCAGCCTGGGAGCAAGAAAGAAAGCTTCAGAGGCCTATCAGTAGGACCCACATTTAGAGTGGAAAAGGATATTTTTTAAAAGAAAAAAGAAAACGAAGCATGCCGTATGGGAAATCTATGTCTCTTGGGCTAAATCCCTCTCGACCCTGCGCAGCCCAACCAGGAAACACACCTAGCCAGCCATCTGATAGGAAGTATGCCTTGCCTGAATGCCTGAATCAGGTTTCATAGTTCTATCCCCTGGAATGTTCTAGAATGAAATATGCTCTGGATCACAGATTTTATTTGACATCCATAAAATACATGTAAATAAAACCAGCTATACCGCATACACTTTAAAAATGGTTTCTTTTTCCCTCCTCATGCCGAACTGCCAAAATCTATGTCATGTAATTCAATAAATAGTCACCAGAGGGCAGCACCAGACAAGCAGACACCTACATGAGGCACAAAAAGACCAGTTAATACAGAAAAGATTCCTGATCTCTAGAGATTCTGAAAACAGAGCTACAGGGAGATTAAACAAAGTTGACAGGAGGTAAAAAATGAATCATCTTTGAAATACGTATTACAATATATTGGCTTGGTGATTAAAACATTACAAGCTGCTTTCTTTTTCCAATAATCATCTGTAAGCTTTATTCACTGTATTACTCAGTGACTTATATGAATTAAGACTCATTCTTCTCCATTTAGATTAAAATGTCTGGGTGAAAAAAGAAGTATATCAGAGCAGGAAAATTATAGGTATTCTTTGTTATTCAACAGCATTCAAAGAACCCACAAGGGGCACTTATTAGAGTTGAAATGATCCTTTTTAACAAATGGCAAAAATAAAACACAAATAAATAAACAAAATAGTTACATGGGAAATAAAGGATCGTCTACTGAAGCACCTTTATAAGAAAATGCCTCTTGCTGCAAAACACCAACGATGTCTAATGTGGCTTCTGTGAAGGAAGCAATTTGTGTGATTCACTTTTCCAGGGCCTTCTATTTAGCTGTTTGAGATCACTGTAGCATTGTGTGCTGGCTTTCAGCTTCCTTTAGGGACCAAGAAAGAAAAAGCAGAGAGAACTTAATAAGACTGTAAGGTCTGGAAAGAATACCTTCCAAATGCCATTAGGAGTCCAAGGGAGAGGGAAGGGAGGAAGTGGCCTACAGTTTGGACCTGGCAGCAGACTCTGATCTCATGCTGGGGAGGAAGCATTGTGGCCGAGCAGGCCTTCCTCCTGCTGAGGAAGCAGGTCTCCCTTCGCAAGACCTGGAGTGGAGATGTGCACAGAGAGATGGGAGCAAGTCCGTGTATGTGGTAAGGGACTGATTCCCGGGATACACAGCCTCACTCGCAGAACAGAGTTGAGTACCGACTAGAACATGCACTACCTCAGATTTCTGCCAACCACATAACAAGGAAATAAAATAGAACCACCCAATGGAGAGAAAAATATTTTCAATCTTCTCAAATCAGGTAGCAAGCTCCAGGTGATAAGTGTATTTGCAGTACTAAGTCTAGTTGAGCTTATTCGTATGACACAGTATAAACCCAGGCAACATTACACATACCACATTGATAGCAAAGCAAAGAAGTACAAGTTATGTATCATTCTGGATCTGTATTTAAAAGTAGCAAGTGGAGAGATTAACATCAATTTACTCTAAAACTGAGGATTTGAGGTTGGAAAAAAAATCAAAAGTTATTGTACAGGAAGCCTGAATGAAATCTAAATCCTCCCATCAGTAAGGAACAGTCCAAGGGTAAGAGACAAACTATAAATGTCACAATAACATCATCACATGCAAACGATGAAAATACATTCACAATGTCCGCTCGTTTCTGGTTCGACAAAATTGCACAGGAGAAAGCGTGCCTAATGAATGAAAGGCTTGGTGCCTGATTGGATTGACATGGCCATTAGGATAAGATAAATGGCAACAGAAAGCATTCTGAAGACATAAGAGAGAAAAATTCTAGCTAATGGTAGGTGCTGAAGAATAAAGCAGTTGATATAATCTGGAAATGTCACTTGGGGTGCAGGAAAGTAATCACCATGTAATCATGATGATGATGATGATGATGATGATGATACAGCATAAAACACTGTAGAGACTACCAGCTAACAACCAATCTACAAATTTAAGAATGATTATTGCACTACAATGACAAACCTAGGAACGAGAAATAAAAGTCCCCTAAGGAGCCCTGGGATATAATTGGGACAATAGATGAATAAGTCTATCAAGAGAAGAATTTGTTAATGTTTGCTCTAACACAGGAATTCTTTTGTACTTAACTGATCCATTTAATAAAAAATAAGAAAAGTAAAAATTAAGAAAGCAAAAAGTAAAAAAAAGAAATAAAGACTGTCTATAAAAGAAGACATAAGCCAGGGCGTCTGGGTGGCTCAGTCAGTTAAGCGTCCGACTCAGTTTCGGCTCAGGTACTGGTCTCAAGGGTGGTGGGATTGAGCCCTGCATCTGACTCCCCACTTAGCAGGGAGACTGCTTGAAGATTCTTTCCCTCTGCCCCTCCCCCCACTTGCTCACCGTTCTCTCTCTCTCTCTAATAAATAAATATATCTTAAAAAAAAAAAAAAAGAATGCATAAACCAGGGGGCCTGGATGACTCATTCCGTTGAGCAGGCACTCTTGATTTCAGCTCAGGTCAGGATCTCAGTGTCATGAGATCAAGCCCTCCATGAGATTCTCTCCCTCTCCCTCTCCCTCTGCCCCTCCCTCGAGCCCCCCCCCCTCCCCCCCCCCCCCCCCTCTCAAAATAAATTAATTAATTAAAAAAAAAAGAACACATGAGACTGAACACTTGAAGTGTGGTGGTGACCAACTTCTCCAGGCCTGATTTTCCCCAACTGTATAATAAGGAACTGTGTTAGGTAATGATGACAGTCCCTTTCAGCTCTAGCCTTCTATGTGTACCCAAAAAGGGAAGCTGAGGCAGAGAGGGAAATGGAAAAACCAATCAAGACCACTAGTTCCCGCATGGGTTGGGCTGCTTATAGTACCAAGGAAATGTGATATTTAAGTGAAATTAAGACTTAATCAGTGCCAACGACAGGTTTGTAGGACAGGAAGTTTCTATTTCAGTAATGGGTAACCAAGTCCAGAATCACTGAAGATGGAAGTTCAAAAAATAATATTATTGTTGACATTGTTGTGATTGGACACAAACAGCACAAATTCATTTGAAGGACTAAAAAGACTAATTGATTAATCTTGTCAGCTATCCCCATGAACTTTCTGTTAATGTAATGAGTGCAAGTTTTCATTTATTCAATAGAAATTCTTAGACATTTATTATACGTCATGAATTGTTCTGGATGCTGGAAATGCAGAGATAAGAAAGATGTGATTCCAACCATTAAGGATCTCACTTTCTAGTGAGAGATACAGAGACACAGACTGATGATCATGATGAAATAAGTTAAAGGATGAGAAGGAATAAAGGGTTTGAAGAGGAAGGCTTCTTGGATGAATGGGCATCTGGACTGAACCTCAAAGAACTGATGAGCATGAACTAGGTTGGCTGGGGAATGTTGGCCTCCTCCTGACCACAGGGACTCTCACGAACAAAGTCACAGAAGGGAAAATACAGCCTGATTAGCGCAAGGAGTTACAAATGTTCTTGAAGTGAGGTATCATTGGCATACGACATTCGATTAACCTCAGTCACACAACGTAATGATTCAGTGTTTGTACATATTGTGAAGTGATCACTAGAGCAAATCTAGCTAACACACATCACCACACATAGTCACAGAATTTGTTTTTCTGGTGGTGAGACCTGTTAAGATCCACTCTCTTAGCAACTTCCAAAGGTTTTGTTGTTGCTGGAACATAAACTAAGGGAAAAGGGTTGCAGCTGGAGGAAAATGGCAAAGGCCAGATTGTGGGAAATGCTTTATATGTTAAATGATGTAGGAAAGACATTAGGGTTTGAAGCCGACGGCCAAGAAAGAATTCTTGAGGCGTCTTTGGTGCAAAAAGGTGGTTGTATTAAAGCACAGGGAGCAGAAAGAGCGGCACTGGGGTCATGAGGAGCGGCGCATTGTATACTTTCAAGTTGGGTGTGGGTTAGGGATAGGAATTTTGGAAGCAAGGTTTCCAGGACCTCAAGGGGGCTAGCTATTGTTGGGAAAAGTCATTTATTACCGTCTAATAAAACCTTAGTCATCAGACCCTTCAGATGTATATCGGTGGGCCATATGCTTGGGGGGTGATTGCCAACAGGTATCTTGGGGGGGTAGAGATAAAGGAAATTTCTAAAGGAATTTTTATATGTTAAAGTAGGCTTACAGGATGGGAGGGGCGCGGGGCGGGGGTAGGATTCCTTTTGCCCTCAGCAAAGTGTCAACATGGAAGCAGTTGAGTCCCTAGAAGAAGGTCATTCTACCTGTTTCACGGACCTGTCAGTAGCCTGTAGGTAGTAAGGATATTTAATAATTCCTCTTCTGCCTTTGTTTCCCACATCATTAAAGAGTTTGGATTGTGTTCTCTAAGGGTTATGCAAAAACATGGTGAGATTTCAGGCCAAAAGGTAACATAGTCAAACGGTTGTGAAGGAAGGTGGGAAAGACACCAGTCAGGACGTCATTTCAGTAGTCCAGACAAGAAATATTGAGAGCAAACATAATGGAAATAGAGAAGAAGAGACGTCTTCCAGCAATATTGGGAGACAAAAATGGTAAGACTTGATAACTGATTAAAGAATGAGGGTGAGGGAGACAAAGGGGTTAAAAGACGAAAGACTCCCAGGTTGGCACGTGAATACTATGACCACCAACTAAAACAAAATAAAGGAGTAGGAACGGGCTTAGAAGGAAAGAAAATCAATTGAATTTAGGATATTTTGAATTTGAGATGTCCGTGGGGCATGCAAGTGTGAAATCCTACATGCAGTTGGACACATCACAGATGATAAGTTATCAATGTATTGATGAGAGTTGGACTGAGCATGCATTGTAGCAACCAGAGGGGGTAAAAGACAAGGTCCAAGGGAGAACCCTGAGCCGCACCTGTGTTGAAGACAGATACAAGAGGGACATGAGCAAGATAGAGGAATAGGGTAACAGGAACCCGGTATTTCAGAAGCCAAGGGACTAGTGAGTTCTGACTTGAAGAGAGTGATGAAATCAGAAATACATAGCTGATCGACACTTTTCCTTGATAACTCTCTGTCCTGCATGGGATTTAAATGAATCTAAAAATGTCTCAGTCCACCATCATATGGGTGGGGAGGGGAGGGGGACTGTAGGAAAAAAGACCACACAATGTCTCTTCCTGAATCTATTTCACAGGTCTCACCCAAAACCTTTGTCCTTCTAGTTAAAGCATTCTCTTATGTCCTGTCTTCCAGGGAAACAGAATATAGTCACTCACCATTACGCAGGCAATCCACTTTCCTATGTCTGATTTACAGCATTTCTTTCCGATTTTCTTCTGACCACTTAGCCCAGTGTTTTCAAGTTTTCTGCAGTCTGCCCCCCACATCCCTGTTTTCGGTAGCCATTCCTGGTATTTTGCCAGATTCTCTACATTTTCTTACCCAGGTGGGAGGGAAAAACTGAAATATTCTGAGGGCCTGGTCAGTGCCGAATGTATGATCTATACACAGCTCAGCAGCCTGCTGGCTTTTGTATCAACAGGACAGCTCTTTGTCTTGCAGTTCACAGCTTGGCCTCACATACGCCGCCTTAAGTCGGTCCTATTGTAAGAATTACATAACCTCATTGAAATTTTAGAACTGGAAGAAAGCATAGGGCTCATCTAGTCTATTTTCCCACTTCCTTGAGGATTTCTCCTACCAAACTCCTCGGATGGCTGACCAGCTCAAACTCAAGAAAATCCCCTTCATACACTTGCTGCTTTGCTCATCCTAAATATGAGGCAGAGCTTTGCCTTCCCTGTTGATGGCATCTTTTGGGATCTGTCATTAACTAGGCCTGGTCTGGTAAGCTGTTCGTGGATGAGGTCTTACATAGCAGCAGAGAACCTGCACATGATACTATCTTTATGTTTGTGATTGAATTATTATAAAAACATTACGTGACCACAGCTGTGATGTTAGCGGCTGTTCTGTTCGACAGGTTGACTGGGGCCATCTCATCAGATTTTGTGTTCTGTACAGTGACACCTGAAGATGTTAAAGTGACAGGTTACTAAGGCCTTTGTTGAGTCCAAACAGCCAGTAAAATAGGAAAATCTAATAAAGTTGCAATATGTTGGGAAGGAAGGAAAGATGGCGGAGGAGTAGGGGACCCTCTTTCAACTGGTCCCCGGAATTGAGCTGGATATCTACCAGACCACTCTGAGCACCCATGAAACCAGCCTGAGATGTAAGAAAATCTGGATCTCTACAAACAGAATATCGCAGGCAGTTGGTTTTGAGGTACGAAGCGGGGAGCCGTGATTCCGTAGGCAGATATCAGAGGATAAACGGCAGTGGGAGGGTGCCTGGACGTGGGGATCCTACACCGCCGGTGAGTGACAGCCTCGCACACTGCGGACGGGCACAGACTCGCAGACCAGTAGCGGCGGGGAAAGGACTTTAGGGCAGCGCCTGGGGTGGAAACCCGGAGCGGAGGGG
This sequence comes from Phoca vitulina, assembly GCF_004348235.1. Lineage (NCBI taxonomy): Eukaryota > Metazoa > Chordata > Mammalia > Carnivora > Phocidae > Phoca > Phoca vitulina. The sequence goes on from NW_022590001.1 coordinate 28,036, forward strand.
TCACGCCTGCGAACGGCAGCGCCCAGGACGGAAACCCGGAGCAGCAGGGTCCCGCGCGCAAACTGGGAGCAGCTGGCGGTTTTAGAAGCACAAAGGGCAGAGACGTGCCCCGACCTGGAGGCAGGACTGGGAGCGCTGCGGAGGGGCGCACAACCCAGGAGGCTGCAGTTTATAGCAGCACGGACAGAAACGGAGACGGTGTGGCCTGGAAGCTCACTGAAGAACAGACTGAGGTCTCTCTGCTCTGAGGCAGAGGGTTGGAAATGGTCTCTTCTGCTCTGACTTGCGGAAGAGACGTGAAAAGCCACCAGGGAAAGCCACCAGAGAACAAAAGCCCCCAAAACTGATTCCCACTGAGCCCAGCCCCCGCCACAGGGGGGCAGGGCAACTCCGCCCAAACAGGGTTGCCTGAGTAACTGCCCGGCAGGTCCCTCCTGCAGAAGACAGGCTGGGAGAACAAGAGGCCAGCAACCCTAAGGTCCCTAGAAAACAGGTGCATCTTGCTTGGGTTCTGGTCAATAATTTGGACTCTATACATTCTCTCAAACACCCATCAACAGAATGACTAGGAGGAGGAGCCCCCAAAATAGAAAAGACTCAGAGATTATGACTTATGCTGCAGATTTACAAATGGATGCAGATATAACCAAGATGTCAGAGATGGAATTCAGGCTAGCAATTGTGAAGACAATGGCTAGAATGGAGAAATCAATTAATGGCAACATAGAGTCCCTAAGGGCAGAAAGGAAAGCTGAATTGGCAGAACTTAAAAATGCTATCATTGAGATCCAATCCAGTCTAGATAATCTAACAGCTAGGGTAACTGAGGCAGAAGAACAAATAAGCGACCTGGAAGACAATACAATAGATAAAAAGGGAAAAGAGGAGGCCAGGGAAAAACAACTCAGAATCCATGAAAATAGAATCAGAGAAATAAATGACACCATGAAGCATTCCAATGTCAGAATAATTGGAATCCCGGAGGGAGTGGAGAGAGAGAGAGGACTAGAAGATGTATTTGAGTAAATGGTAGCTGAGAACTTCCCTAATCTGGGGAATGAAACAAACATTCGCATCCTAGAAGCAGAGAGGACCCCTCTCAAGATCAAGGAAAACAGGCCAACACCCCGGGGTGTAATAGTAAAACTTGCAAATCTTAGAACCAAGGAAACCATCTTAAGGGCAGTTAGGGGGAAGAGATTCCTTACGTACAGAGGGAGGAACATCAGAATAACGTCAGACCTATCCACAGAGACCTGGCAAGCCAGAAAGGCCTGGCAAGACATATTCAGGGTACTAAATGAGAAGAACATGCAGCCAAGAATACTTTATCCGGCAAGGCTTTCATTTAGAATGGATGGAGAGATGCAGAGTTTCCACGACCGGCAGAAGCTGAAAGAATATGTGACCACTAAGCCGGCCCTGCAAGAAATAGTAAGGGGGGTTCTATAAAAGGAGAAAGACCCCAAGAGTTATATACAATAGAAATTTACAGGGACAATCTATAAAAACAACGTCTTCACAGGGAATATGATGACAATTAATTCATATCTTTCAATAATCACTCTCAACGTGAATGGCCTAAACGCTCCCATAAAACGGCACAGGGCTGCAGATTGGATAAAAAGGCAGGACCCATCCATATGCTGCCTACAAGAGACATTTTGAACCTAAAGTTACATCCAGACTGAAAGTGAAGGGATGGAGATCCATCTTCCATGCCAGCGGACCTCAAAAGAAAGCTGGGGTAGCAATTCTTATATCAGACAAATCAGATTTTAAACTAAAGTCTGTAATAAGAGACACAGAAGGACACTATATCATTCTTAAAGGGTCTATCCAACAAGAAGATCTAACAATTGTAAATATCTATGCACCCAACATGGGAGCAGCCATCTACATAAGCCAACTGTTAACCAAAATAGTCATACTGATAACAATACGTTAATTGTAGGAGACCTCAATATTCCACTCTCAGCAATGGACAGATCATCTAAGCAGAAAATCAACAAGGAGACAAGAGCTTTGAATGATACATTGGACCAGATGGACCTCATAGATATTTACAGAACATCCCACCCTAAAACAACAGAATACTCATTCTTCTCAAGCGCACATGGAACTTTCTCCAGAATAGACCACATACTGGGTCACAAATCAGGTCTCAACCGATACCAAAAGATTGAGATTATTCCCTGCATATTCTCAGACCACAATGCTTTAAAAATGGAACTCAATCACAAGAAAAAATTTGGCAGAAATTCAGACACTTGGAAGCTAAAGACCATTCTGCTCAAGAATGTTTGGGTTAACCAGGAAACCAAAGAAGAACTTAAACAATTCATGGAAACCAATGAGAACGAAAACACATCAGTCCAAAACCTATGGGATACTGCAAAGGCGGTCCTAAGGGGGAAATACATAGCCATCCAAGCCTCACTCAAAAAAATAGAAAAATCCCGAATTCACCAACTAACTCTACACCTTAAAGAACTAGAGAAAAAGCAACAAACGACGCCTAAGCCACGCATTAGAAGAGAAATAATTAAAATTAAAGCAGAGATCAATGAATTAGAAACCAGAAACACAGTAGATCAGATCAATGAAACTAGAAGTTGGTTCTTTGAAAGAATTAATAAGATCGATAAAGCACTGGCCAAACTTATCCAAAAGAAAAGAGAAAGGACCCAAATTAATAAAATTATGAATGAAAGGGGAGAGATCACGACTAACACCAAGGAAATAGAAACAATTTTTAGAAATTATTATCAACAACTATATGCCAATAAACTGAGTAATCTGGATGAAATGGAGGCCTTCCTGGAAACCTATAAGCTGCCAAGACTGAAACAGGAAGAAATTGACAACCTGAAAAGGCCAATAACCAGTAACGAGATGAAGCAGTGATCAAAAATCTCCCAAAAAACAAGAGTCCAGGGCCTGATGGATTCCCTGGGGAATTCTACCAAACATTCAAAGAAGAAATAATACCTATTCTACTGAAGCTGTTTCAAAAAATAGAAAAAAAAGGAAAACTTCCAAACTCATTCTATGAGGCCAGCATTACCTTAATCCCCAAACCAGGCAAAGACCCCATCAAAAAGGAGAATTTCAGACCGATATCCCTGATGAACATGGATTCCAAAATCCTCAATAAAATCCTAGCTAATAGGATCCAACAATACATTAAAAGGATCATCCACCACGACCAAGTGGGATTTATCCCCGGGGTTGCAAGGGTGGTTCAACATTCGCAAATCAATCAATGAGATAGAACACATTAATAAGAGGAGGGAGAAGAACCATATGGTCCTCTCAATTGATGCAGAAAAAGCATTTGACAAAATACAACATCCTTTCCTGATTAAAACTCTTCAGAGTATAGGGATAGAGGGAACATTCCTCAAGTTCATAAAATCCATCTATGAAAAACCCACAGTGAATATCATCCTCAATGGGGAAAAGCTGAGAGCCTTTCCCTTAAGATCAGGACCACGTCAAGGATGCCCACTCTTGCCACTATTGTTCAACATAGTACTAGAAGTCCTAGCAACAGCAATCAGACAACAAAAAGAAATAGAAGGTATTCAAATTGGCAAAGAAGAAGTCAAACTCTCTCTTTTCACAGATGACATGATACTCTATGTGGAAAACCCAAAAGACTCCACCCCCGAATTACTAGAACTCATACAGCAATTCAGTAATGTGGCAGTATACAAAATCAATGCACAGAAATCAGTTGCTTTCTTATACACTAACAACGCAACTGTAGAAAGAGAAATTAGAGAAACGATTCCATTTACAATAGCACCAAAAACCATAAGATACCTTGGAATAAACCTAACCAAAGAGGTAAAGGATCTATACTCTAGGAACTACAGAACACTCATGAAAGAAATTGAAGAAGACCCAAAAAGATGGAAAAATGTTCCATGCTCATGGATCAGAAGAATAAACATTGTTAAAATGTCTATGCTACCCAGAGCAATCTATACCTTCAATGCCATCCCGATCAAAATTCCAATGACATTTTTCAAAGTGCTGGAACAAACAATCCTAAAATTTGTATGGAATCAGAAAAGACCCCGAATCGCCAAGGAAATGTTGAAAAAGAAAAATAAAGCTGGGGGCATCATGTTGCCCAATTTCAAGCTATATTACAAAGCTGTGATCACCAAGACAGCATAGTACTGGCACAAAAACAGACATATAGACCAATGGAACAGAATAGAGAACCCAGATATGGACCCTCAACTCTATGGTCAAATAATCTTTGACAAAGCAGGAAAAAACATGCAATGGAAAAAAGACAGTCTCTTCAATAAATGGTGCTGGGAAAATTGGACAGCCACATGCAGAAGAATGAAACTCGACCATTCTCTAACACCATTCACAAAGATAAACTCAAAGTGGATGAAAGACCTCAATGTGAGACAGGAATCCATCAGAATCCTAGAGGAGAACATAGGCAGTAACCTCTTTGACATCGGCCACAGCAACTTCTTTCAAGATACATCTCCAAAAGCTAGTGAAACAAAAGCAAAAATGAACTTTTGGGACTTCATCAAGATAAAAAGCTTCTGCACAGCAAAGGAAACAGTCAACAAAACAAAGAGGCAACCCACAGAATGGGAGAAGATATTTGCTTTTTTTTTTTTTTTTAAGATTTTATTTATTTATTTGACAGAGAGACAACGAGAGAGGGAACACAAGGGGGGTGTGGGAGAGGGAGAAGCAGGCTTCCCGCCAAGCAGGGAGCCCGACGCGGGGCTCAATCCCAGGACGATGACACTACAGATAAAGGGCTGGTATCCAAGATCTGTAAAGAACTTCTCAAACTCAACACCCAAAAAACAAATAATCAAGTCAAAAAGTGGGCAGAAGATATGAAAAGACACTTCTCTGAAGAAGACATACAAATGGCTAACAGACACATGAGAAAATGTTCATCATCATTAGCCATCAGGGAAATCCAAATCAAAACCACACTGAGATACCACCTTACACCAGTTAGAATGGCAAAAATGGACAGGGAAAGAAGCAACAAATGTTGGAGAGGTTGTGGAGAAAGGGGAACCCTCTTACACTGTTGGTGGGATTGCTAGTTGGTACAGCCACTTTGGAAAACAGTGTGGAGATTCCTCAAAAATTTAAAAATAGAGCTACCCTATAACCCAGCAATTGCACTACTGGGTATTTACCCCAAAGACACAGATGTAGTGAAAAGAAGGGCCATATGCACCCCAATGTTCATAGCAGCAATGTCTGCAATAGCCAAACTGTGGAAAGAGCCGAGATGCCCTTCAACAGATGAATGGATAAAGAAGATGTGGTCCATATATACACTGGAATATTACTCAGCCATCAGAAAGGATGAATACCCAACTTTTACATCCACATGGATGGGACTGGAGGAGATTATGCTAAGTGAAATAAGTCAAGCAGAGAAAGTCAATTATCATATGGTTTCACTTATTTGTGGAACATAAGGAATAGCATGGAGGACACTAGGAGAAGGAAGGGAAAAATGGGGGCGGGAATTGGAGGGAGAGATGAACCATGAGAGACTATGGACTCTGAGAGACAAACAGGGTTTTAGAGGGGAGCGGGGAGGGGGGATTTGATAGCCTGGTGATGGGTATTAAGGAGGGCACGTACTGCATGGAGCACTGGGTGTTATACGAAAACAATGGATCGTGGATCACCACATCAAACACTAATGATGTATTGTATGGTGACTAACATAACATAATAAAATTAAAAAAAAAAAAAAAAGAAAGAAACCTGGGCCGCTGGCACAGGACCCCCAGCCTAAACCTTCAGTGCTCCAAGTATGCACAGAAGAGGTGGGATGCTGGACAGGAAGGAATCATAATCCGCTGGGACAATGGACTTCTTGGCAGTCTGGATAGATGACTAAGAAACTCTTTAATGCTTCAGTGCCAAAAGATCCCAGGATCTTGGCGCAACTTGGAATTGGGAACCCAAATAATGGATGGAAGTGCTTATCTCCAGCAGCCTGGTAGAATGGGGCTCAGAGTCAGATTTAAGGTGATTAAAAGAAAATAAAACAACACATTATTTATTGTATCCCTAGAGTCATACCCACTACAGATATTTGGATATTTGTCTCTAAAATAACCATATTTACTTTTTATCTCTAATGTTTTATAGGTCTGTGGTGCCCCACATTTTCTGAACAAGGCTAGCATCATTGGAATAAGTATAAAATTTTCTAGGTGGCCATTTGAAGGTCAGTTTTCTTTTGCCTGTATAGATTTTTTTTAAAAAAATTGAAATATAATTGACATAACAAGGCCTGTATACATTACTAATAAACAAAACTATATCATTACTTTAAAAAAAAAAGTTGCAATATGTTGTTTAAAAAAAAATACACCCTTACAGAAGTGTTTTTTTCTTAATTCAATATATTCTAAAATCCACTTAGTGCCTCCAAAGTAGCATTTTTCATATAATAGAATGGGATGGTTAGGATAGAATGGACTAAAAGAGGAAAAGATTGGATGGAATAGCAGAGTCCATTAAACGCAGTAAGGAGAAGCTTCTGTTTTCATCCGGGAAGGAGGAATCTGTGTATGTGTGTAAACTGTATCTCTTAACTGTGTGTTACAGTCCAAAACTTTCTACACTGCCCTGCTGAATTACTCATACCAACCCCAGGAAATTAATTTGCCTGTTCTTGACTTCATTAAGCTTAGCTTCCATTTAAATCAAATTTTTCAAACTGCTAGCATCCATCCAGCTCAACTGGGCTCCTGGTCTTTCTGCAGTTAATCTGCTTATTTGAGCTAACTGCGTAGCATTTGATCCAGTAACATTTTATATAGTGAAGAATGTGAAGAGCCTCATTAAAGAGCTTCTTTCTCTCCCTCCCCTCCCCCTCCATCTTCCGCCTTGCCACTCCCCCCTCCCTCCCTCCCTTTCTCTCTTTTCTTTCCATTCCACCGCTCTGTTATTTTTCCTGGTACTTAATTGGAAAGCCCTCATTTGTATTTTTTGGCAGCCCAGGCCAAAGTTTCCACTGTTGCTGCTACAGAGCTTTACGATACGAGCCTTTTTCAACACCTCTATTATGCCTAGATGGAGTTCTTTTCTGATAAATCACAAAGCCCGAATTCCACATTGCTAAAAAGACCTCCCCCCTCCTCCAGACTCTCCAAATTAAGCTCACTGTAGCTTTTCTGCTATTGTTGTTTTTGCTAGCTCTTTACTTTTGGGTGGAGAGAAGATATTCGACCCGGTGAGCCACTGCACACCCGAAAATTCTGCTTCGATGCAATCTCGCACAACAGTGCGGTCACTCTCTATGACTGTCACGGCATGAAGGGGAACCAGCTCTGGGGATACAGAAAGGTAAGACTCAGCTCACTGCACGCATTCTCAAACTGCTGGGCTTAAGGTTTTCTACCTCAAAAGTTCGTTAACACACTGTTTTGATTTAAATTGTTACCCAGACACAAGTACACACATTGGACTCAGACATTTGGAGACCACCAGCAAAGATTAAGGGAGAGATAGGGTGTGCTGCAAGGGGCATTGCTTTTGGCTTTGCTGGTTGTGTGCACACCCATCACAATCACTTATGATTGAAAAATGGCTTCGAGGGAGCCTGGGTGGCTCAGTCGGTTAGGCGTCTGCCTTCGGCTCAGGTCATGATCCCAGGGTCCTGGGATGGAGTCCTGCCTGCATCGGGCTCCCTGCCCAGCGGGGAGTCTGCTTCTCCCTCTCCCTCCACCACTGCCCCCTGCTCCTGCTTTCTCTCTCTCTTGCTCTCAAATAAATAAATAAAATCTTTTAAAAGAAAGGAAGGAAGGAAGGAAGGAAGGAAGGAAGGAAGGAAGGAAGGAAGGAAGGA
>NW_022590002.1:0-35883 GCF_004348235.1 Phoca vitulina
CCTGTGTCTTTTGATTGGGGCATTTAGCCCATTTACATTCAGGGTAACTATTGAAAGATATGAATTTAGTGCCATTGTATTGCCTGGAAGGTGACTGTTACTGTATATTGTCTGTGTTCCTTTCTGGTCTATGTTGCTTTTAGGCTCTCTCTTTGCTTAGAGGACCCCTTTCAATATTTCTTGTAGGGCTGGTTTCGTGTTTGTCAATTCCTTTAGTTTTTGTTTGTCCTGGAAGCTTTTTATCTCTCCTTCTATTTTCAATGACAGCCTAGTTGGATATAGTATTCTTGGCTGCCTATTTTTCTCCTTTCTGGAGTCCTTTCTGGCCTGCCAGGTCTCTGTGGATAGGTCTGTTGCCAATCTAATGTTTCTACCATCGTAGGTTACAGATCTCTTCTCCCAAGCTGCTTTCAGGATTTTCTCTTTGTCTTAGACTCATAAGTTTTACTATTAGATGTCGGGGTGTTGACCTATTTTTATTGATTTTGAGAGGGGTTCTCTGTGCTTCCTGGATTTTGATGCCTGTTTCCTTCCCCAAATTAGGGAAGTTCTCTGCTATAATTTGCTCCATTATACCTTCTGCCCCTCTCTCTCTTTCTTCTTCTTCTGGGATCCCAATTATTCTAATGTTGTTTCGTCTTATGGTATCGTTTATCTCTCAAATTCTGCCCTCGTGATCCAGTAGTTGTTTATCTCTCTTTTTCTCAGCTTCTTTATTTTCCATCATTTGGTCTTCTATCTCACTGATTCTTTCTTCTGCCTCATTTATCCTAGCAGTTAGCGCCCCCATATTTGATTGCACCTCATTAATAGCCTTTTTGATTTCTACTTGGTTCGATTTTAGTTCTTTTACTTCTCCAGAAAGGTTTCTCTAATAACTTCCATGCTTTTTTCAAACCCAGCTAGTATCTTTAAAGTGATGATTCTGAACTCTAGATCTGACATTGTACTAATGTCCGTATTGAGTAGGTCCCTGGCAGTCGGTACTACCTCTTGTTCTTTTTGTTGAGGTGATTTTTTCCGTCTTGTCATTTTGTGCAGAGGAGAATAGATTAATGAGAGAACAAAATGCTAGCAGGGTAACAACGTCCCCAGAAAATATACTCTAAACAAATCAGAAAAGACCTGAAGCAGTGGGAAAAGAAAGGGAAAGAGAGAAAAAAGAAAAAGAAAGAAAAAAAGAAAAAAGAAAAAGATAAAGATAAAGATAAAAACAAACAAAAACAGAACAAAACAAAACAAAATAAAAACAGAATGTGATCACATATGATCAGGCTGGTTTATAGATCAGTGCCACACACTACATTTTGGGTGTATTTTGGTCTGTTAAAAGAAAGTCCCTCCCAAAATTTTAAAGAAAGAAAAACTTATATATGTACAAAAATAAGGGTTGATATAATGAAGGGATGGAATATGACTGTAAAGATGGAAATTATAAAAAATTTTATAAAAGGATTTGATAAGTTGTTTGAAAAAAGAAAGAAGAGGATTAAAAAAAAAAGAAAGAAAAAAGGGAGAGAATGTGATCAGGCAGGGGAGTAGAAAAAAACCATACACTAGAGATTTAGAGTATATTTTGATCTGTTAGAAGAAACTATCTCAAGATTTTAAAGAGAGAACAACTTATATATATATGCCAAAAATACGGGTAACTACTATGAAGGGATAGAATATGACTTTAAAAATGAAAAATAAAAATGTTTTTTTTTAAAAAAGGGATTGATAAGATGTTGGTTGGAAAAGGGAAAAAGAAAAATTCAAAAAAAAAAGAAAAAAAGAAAAAATAAAAAAAGACAGTTAAAAAAAATAATTAACTTTGAAAGACAAGAATCATGGTAAAAAAGCCATGAATTCTATGTGCAGTATTCCCCAAGCGCTGGAGTTCTGCCGTTCTCATTGATCGGTAAACTTGGTCTTGGCTGGCTGTTCTCGCTGATCTTCTGGGGGAGGGGCCTGTTGCCGTGGTTCCCAAATGTCTTTGCCGGAGGCAAAATTGCCCCGCCCTTGCCGGTCCGGGCTAAGTAATCTGCTCGGGTTTGCTCTCCGGAGCTTTTGTTCCTTGCAAGCTCTCCGTACAGCTTTGGAGGCGGAGAGTGAAAATGGCGGCCTCCCAGTCTCCGCCCCGGCAGAGCCGAGAACTCGGGGTCCCGCTCCTCAGCGAGCCCCCAGAGAAAAGCAGTCAGTCACTCCCGTCTCCCCGGTCTCCGGCCACACTCCGCGCTCACCCGGCCTGTGACCGCGCCTTTCTATCTGGCACCCGACCCTGGGTGGAGTCTCCAAACCCAGCAGATCCCCGCGGTGCGCTCCCGCACCTCTCCTCCCGGGGGAAGAAGGTGAGTCTCCCCGGATCTGCCGCTTGTTGGGTCCCTGCTGGAGGAGCAGTGGCCCGACTGTGCCGCGGATCACGGTTTATAGCAACCCCGAGCTGAGAGCCCACGCCTGGGCTCCGTCTCTGCAGCCGGCTTCCCTGCTCCGATACCTGGGAGCTCTGCCGCACTCAGGCACCCCCGGTCTTTCTGTGACCCCGAGGGTCCTGAGACCACACTGTCCCGTGAGGGTTCCACCCCCCACTTCGCCACCAGAGTGACGTCCCTCAGCGGAGCAGACTTCTAAAAGTTCCGATTTTGTGCTCCGCGGCTCTATCACTTGCCAGAAGCGGCCGACGGAGGCCCCTCCCCCGCCGTCTATCCTCCCGAATATCGCCTCGGATTCACTTCTCCGCACGTCCTACCTTCCAGAAAGTGGTCGCTTTTCTGTTCAGAGAGTTGTTGCTATTCTTTTCTTCGATCTCCTGTTGAGTTTGTAGGTGTTCAGAATGGTTTGATCCCTATCCAGCTGAATTCCTGAGAGGAGACGAAATCCAGGTCTCCTACTCCTCCGCCATCTTGCTCTGCCCCTCATGATTGAAATCTTTCACTTAGATGTGGGCACCAGTTCCTGGAGCATAGCATTCTTATGGTATTTTTTCAAAGTTTGAATATGCTTATTATTGAAGGTAATGTTGTTATGTACCTCCACAGTAATAAAAAAAGTGGAGTTACTATTAGATAACTCTTAACCTTTGTCATCATTGGCATTTATCCATGGGGTACAGAATATTTTCACTTAGCCATTTTATTGCAAGCATTTCAGTCACAATTATGCCACAGATAAAATTTTAAGACAATTGTATTAAATCAATTTAATTCTGTGGCAGATTTTTTTTAAAAGAGCAGTGACATCATTTCCAATGTTCCCATTTTCATTTTTATTTCATAAACTATTTTTTTCAAGATCGATTCTTTCAATTTAAATATTAGACTAATATTTGATTCATCAATCAAATGTTATTCATCCTGGCCTTCTGCCACTGGAGTGTTTTCTTTGATAGCAATCGTTTTCTCCAAGTCCCATAATCCTTGGTCAGGTTTTGTGGATATAAATTCACCAAGAATATATGATTCTTTGATTAACTTTACTCAATTTCCAGTATTCAGGTTTTAACAGTTAATACATTTATTTTGGATTTATTTCTGCAGTAATGCTTACAAGGAATTAGTTATGAGATTGACTTATAGAGATGTATATGTTAGCTAATCTGAGACAAAATTGGGAAAAATTTTGAGATAGAAAGAGAGAGAAACATGCACAAAATGTGTGGGGAAGTTTAAGGGAGAGAGGAAGATGGGAAGTGAGAAGAGAGCAAGTGGCAGTGATGGGAGAGGGAGAGGAAAAGAGAGGTGTGAGAGAAATTAATTTTGGTGTATTGAGTGCTAAGCAATGAATATGGGTGTGGTATGTATGTAGGGTGAAGTACTCAAAATACCCTTGGGGGCAAGTGTTTTACAGCTTAACTCGTCATTGCAAATGATTTTTGTAAAGATCATTTTCGGACAAAGCTCCTTTATCCCCAGAAGCTTAGAATCAGGGAAGGGAGAACTGGGCTTGTCCACCTTGGTTTGGGAGCAAATATATTTCCATAGAATAGAATACTTTTATTCTTGAGAGACATGAGAAAGAGCAATATTGCACAGGGCATAATAAATCATTCAGAAAAAAAGTTTAGCATAGTTCACTTGAAAACTACTGCAAATAAATCTTTGTTTAAGGTTGCTTATAATTCTTCCTTTTGGGGGGAGGGTAGGAGGAACATGTCTTTAAGTTCCATAGCCTATTTTATAGACAGTGCACTTTCAAATGACCCCATCCTGGGCTGAGCCGCATTTTTGCTAGAAAGTCTCTGAAATGGCATGGTGTTATGGAAGAAGTCATGCCACAGTCTGGACATACCGTAAATTGTCTCTCCTCTCCAGGCCCCAACTTCCTTATGTGCGTAAAAGGGAGTTGAACTTTGAGGTTTTTCTAGCTCTGGCATGACAGGTTTGCTGTCTTTGGGATGTGTATATATGTCCTTCTGGACATTCTGTGAGTGATGAGAGCTGTGTTAACACAGCTTTGCCTTTCCACATGTATTCTGATGACTGGGACACTGTCATAGCAAGCAGCTGCCATCCCTTCATCCATTATCGACCCCAGCTTGTGGTGGGTTGGGCCTGACCCAGCCAGCCCAGGCTGACCCCTGGTTAATGGGAACTGAGTGTAATCACATTAGCTCAGTTGGGAGTTTTGAAAATTACATTAGCTCATCCAGCAAAATGAATCTGCCAATAATTTATGTGATGGATTTGCAATTAGAATATAGAGTTCTTTTATTTCCTCTTCTTTGTGTCTCTTTGATAAAGAAACAAAAGTAAAACCACCCAAAAAAGCACTGAAATTTCAAAGAGCTTGTAGGTTACGTTTTAATAAAATTTGATCCTCTAGCTATATTGGTTTGGTCCTTTAGGTGAAGGATCATTTTACGGATAATTTTGTTGTTGGTCATTCTACATAATCTACTGAGGGTTCTTGGTAAAGATCATAGATAAATAAGATAAATAAGTTTGAATAGTTAGTAAAAATATTTATCAGAGCTAAAAATTTCAGGAAAACTGGCTTGCCTTAAAATTCTCAGAGGAATATTTGTTCACTAGGTCTTTCTAATATGATTATATGAAAAGTATAATAATTGAGAAAATATGAGGTACTATTAGTACTTACATTTTGGAGGCTTTAACTCTGTCTTTGAGTGGGGGAAGTGTTTAAGGTAGAACAGATAGCATAAGTAGGCATTTATTTGCAATGGCAGAAATTTGCTGAGAGATAGTTACCATGAATCAAATATTAATTTTTACATCAAATATGGTGCTAAATATTTTACATACCTCACATTTTAATTAATGTTATTACATTCATTTCATAGGTGAGAAACTGAAGCTCACATTACTTAAGCAACTTGCCCATGTCACACTACTAATAGATGGTTGAGCAAAACTTCAGAGCCTTGCACATTGTTCTCAATTCAGGCCTTAGATAAAAAAAAAAAAAATTACCAGTAAGCTCAAAAATATCTACATCCACAACAGCAATAACAATAAAGACTTACTGAATCAGAATCTGTGGGAGAGGGGTCATCTTTAATTTTAAGAAATTCCACAGGTAATTCTTATGTACAGCCAGCCAGGACTTCCAGGTGTGGATGAGGCACTTTTAGGCAGGTTCTAGTTTTGGAAAAACACTAGAATGTAGCTGGTCATCAAAAAAAAAAAAAAGGAATGTTCACTGGCCTTCAGGAGATATGCTATACTTACTGTCTGTGGTAGATAATTATCAGCTGTATATGCATGAATTGCAAGTTAGTCCCTGTACTTAGAAGGCTAGGGAAACACTGCTCAATTGAAGGTTACTGGAAGAATTGGAGTTACCCTTTTTCTTCCACAAAGAAGAAGACAGGGAGCAGAAACTAGAACACTGGAGTTCCATGAAAGGAAAGAGAATCTCATCCCAAGTAGGATGAGTTGCAGACCGCTAGGAAAGAGAAAGCATCACAGGCTTTGGAAAAGGATGAAGATGTAAATGGAGTAAGATGCAGGAGGCAGCATGAGGCAGAAGGAGAGTGGAGGAACAGGCTGAGATACTGCCTCTGAATCACAGGCAATCTCACTCCTGTTTCTCACAGTAGTGGTAGACAATACCTGGGCAGGGTTGTATCTCGTCCTGCATATCACACCTGAAGAGGAGCATGGAAGAACTGGACAATGTTTTGAAAGAGTGACAGGGGCATTAAGGGATTCAAAAAAGTCATTTTATAAATTTCTGAGGGAATCTGGATTGCCCCGTATCTTAGAATGGGGAACAGCAAATTTAGAGAGAGGACTTGTAAAAATCTTTAAAAATATTTGAAGGAATCATGTGGAAGATGGAACAAATAAATACTGTTTTACTCCAAGGGACATAACTAAAAACCAATGGAATAGAAGTCAGGAGACACAGATTATTTAAATGTGAGAAAATATTCTTGAACAGCTAGAAATAGCCTGTCTAGGAATAAGATGCAAGCAGGCAGGCAGGGCTGGGCTATTACACTATTATTGATAACATAGGGTAAATGTGGACATTGGTTATATTTTTAAATTAGGTCACCTTTAGTGTGTCTTCCAACATTTTCAGCAACCTCTGACAGCCCTGGAAGAGGGGCGGTGAGTCCCAGGTAACCCAAGCATGTGTTTCTTATCTGTGTGGCCCACAGGTTTATAGAGCAAATAACAATCATATTATGGGACATGAGTGGGGTGGGGAATGATATGCTGCAATAAAAGCCAGGATTTGGTAGTTAATTACAGATGCTTGATAAGCAAGCTGTAGAGCCAACATGGGGGAGGGGATCAATTAGTCAGGAAAACTAGGAGCAAGGAGCACTTGGCGTCAGAGAGACTAAATGAATTCTGTGATAGTCCTTATGGCTGTGACAGTCTACTCTGACCCAAGATGCTTTCATGGATGGCCCTGGGCTCTTTGAAATTCAGTGGAGTTTAATTTAAATTAATTTTAATTTAAGTGTCATTCAGCATTTTCAAGTTATAGATTTTATGTCGTCCAATGACCATACAGTGCTTAACTCTCAAAACTGTTGTATTTATTGCATCTGGATTAATAAAAATTATGTCAGTGTGGTAAGGTAGAGGAGCCTCTGAATTAGAAGTCAGGAAACATGGCTCTGATAGAAATAACTATTTGACCTTAAACAGTTAATGAAAATTTGTTTGTACTTCTGCTTAATCACTGGCAAAATGTCCAGACTAAATATAACTGCCACAGCCAGTTCTTCAAGATTAAAATTACATAGTTATATTATATACTTATATCCTTTAAACCTTATTACTATGGCCACTACTCTTGTTACTTTTTTTGGTGTCATCTCTCAAATAGTCTGTGATTCAGTCTTTGTTTCATGAAAGTGCCATCAACTAGGATTATAAATATTGGGCAGAGATAAGTTGTCTGAGCCAATTACTTTTGTGACAGTCTAAAAAAATAGAGCTGTAACCCCAATGACCCCAGTATTTCTTTGAAGTCTTGCCATAAGATACTTTGCCATTGGTTTTTAAGAGCATGATGCCTGGCAGAATTTATCATCCTCTTCAACAGATTGCATCTATTATCATTACCCAGCTATGTGTCTTCCTTTGTAATCAATTTGATTGTTGTGGTAAAATATAGCTAACATAATATGTATCATTTTAACCATTCGTAATTGTACACTTCAATACATTCAAAATGCTGTGTAACTCCCTACACTATACCCACACTTATTATTTTTTTGTTTTTGTTTTTAATTACAGCCATCCTAATGCCCATGAAGTGGTATCTCACTGTAGGTTTGACTTGCATTTCTCTAATGACAAATGCTGTGGAGCATCTTTTCATGTGTTTACTGGTCATTTGTACACCTTCTTTGAAGAAATGCCTATTTGAATTTTGACCAGTTTTGAATTGTGTTTGTTTTTTATTGTTGAGTTTTTGGAGTTCTTTATTTATTCTGGATACTAATCCCTTCTCAGATAGATGATATGCAAACATTTTCACCCTTTCAGTAAGTCGTCTTTTTTGTCTTCTTAACAGTGTCCTTTGATGAGCAAAAGTTAATTTCAATAAAGTCTAATCTCTGTATTTTTATTAGAACGTTTAATTATTTACATTTATGTAATTACTGCTAAGGAGGGACTTATTTCTGGCATTTGTTATTCATTTTCTCTATATGCTTTATCACTTTTTTAGTCCCTCATTTTATACATTTCTGTCTTCTTTTGTGTTTCGTTGATTTTTTTTTTTCTGTAGCAAAACATTTGATTCCCTTCTCATTTTCTTCTGCCTATATTCTAGAGATATATATATATATATATATATTTTGTGGTTACCATGAGTATTAAATTTAAGGTCTGTTATGCTTTGAATTATGTCCCCCCCCAATTTTCATGTTGAAGCCCTATCTCCAGTATAACTGTATTTGGAGATAGGGCCCTTAGGAAGGTAATTAAGGTTAAATGAGGTCATTAGGTTGGGGCCCTAATCTGATAGAACTGAGGTTTTTATAAGAAGAGGAAGAGACATTAGAGATCTCTCTCACACTATACATTCATACAGAAGAGGCCACGTGAAAACTCAGCAAGGAAGTGGTCATCTATAAGCTAGGAAGAGAGGTCTCACCAGAAACCAACCCTGATGGCATCTTGATTTTGGACTTCTAGACTCCAGAACTTGAGAAATGAGATTTCTGTTCTTTAACCATCCATCCAGTTTGTGATATTTTGTTATGTCATCCTGAGCAAGCTAATACAATGTCTTAAAGTTATAATAATATAATTTGAATTTATACCAACTTAACTTTAATAGCACACAAAAACTTGTATAGGTCCATTCCTCCTTCTGTTATTGATGTCACAGAGTTTATCTTTATACATTGTGTACCCAGTAAAATAGAATAATAATGTTTCTTATGCATTTGTCTTTTAAATAATGTATAAAATAAAAAGTGGGATTACAGAGCAAAATTACAATAATACTAGCTTTTATAGTTGCTGATGCATTTACCTTTACTGGAGATCTTTATTCTTCCACACAGCTTTGAGTTACTGCCCAACATTTTAATTAATTAATTTATTTTAAGTAGGCTCTATGCCCAGTGTAGAGCCCAAAATGGGGCTTGAACTCAGAACCCTAAGCTCCGCTAAGACTCTTAAATAAGCCACTCAGGTGTCCCCCCCCCCCCCAACATTTTTATTTTAACTGGGAGGATTTCCTTTAGCATTTCTTGCAGGGTGGGTCTAATGGTAGCAAATGTCTTTATCTTTAGCTTTTTGTTATCTGGGAATATTCTCATTTCTCCCTCACTTTTGAAAGTCAGTTTGTCAGATATAAGATTCTTGGTTGACAGTTTTTTCTTTCAGCTTTTTGAATATATCAGCACACTACTTCTGGCTTCCAAGGTTTCTATTGAGAAATCAGCTGACACTCTTATTAAGGATCACTTATATGTGATGATTTGTGTCTTTCTTACTGCTTTCAAGATTCTGTCTTTGTCTTTCTTTTGACAATTAGATCTTGGTGTTGGTCTCTGGATTTATTTTACTTGGAATTGAACTTCAGTATTGGCATACTAATACACTACCAGTCAATACCAACCCTATCAGATAAAGTTCAAGATTTCCTTAGAGTTCTTTTGCATTTAGGATATATCCCATAAAAATTATATAGAATACTGCATTTAAAAATCATCATTTAAATTTTATGTGGTTTTGTTATTAATTTTATATAGAACTACATTACATTCCTTTCTACTTATGGTCAAGTTTTAGATTGCATATTTATTCTTTTTGATTTAATTTTTTGAGGAGATAAAATATTTATAGGTTTCATTCACATATGTATAAAGACTTAGAATATTTCACTCTCATATATATCTCTCTCAAGGTGTTCTTAGTCACATCTATAAATAACTTTCCCCTTAATTTCTGATTTATCCTGTTTCTTTTTGCAAACATAAGCAAATTCTTAATTTCTTTTCTTCTAGCATGAAACAGTAGATGATATTTATTCCCCCCCCCCATATTTGGTCTATTTTCTTTGCTTAAAATTTTTTTCCTGAACGTTGGAAGGCTTTGTTCTTGTTCTAGTCATTACTTTTCCTTATCATGACATTGATTCATTTTTCTTTACTTAGGTCTCTATTATTTGGCTTTTCAGCTTCAGGTAATAAATGCTAATTCTCACTGAAAATTTAGGGATAATAAATAAGTTGATTGTACTCTTTTCTTTCTTCTCCTCCTATTACTTTAGTTGTATTATTTCCACTGCATTAGAACATATAAGTTAAATGCTATTCTTTACTTGTGCTCACCTTTGTTTTAATCTTAGATTTCCAGTTAAATATATTAAAACTCTTTTGCCAAAATTCCCTCAGTCAAACTCTTGGTTGGATGAAACTGGTCATGTATAAAATTCCCCATGAAACATCTATAAACAAAATCTGAGTTCTTAAACCTATCAACTATATTTTTTTTTGTCTTTTGCCTTTGATATTTAAAGGACTATTTAACTATATCTAAAGCTATTTCACACTATTTCCCTTGACATTTAAAACTACTTTTTTTCACTTTAGTCTTGATTTTTGTGGTGTTATCAAGTTGTCTAACAAAAAACTAATTTTATTTCTTTTGTCAGTAACTTGGTCTTTTACCTGAAGGCTTAGATTATATTTTTATTTATCTTTAAGTTTTAGTGGTTTCTAGCACACTCTTTGCTGTCAACCATATCAGGTCTACTTTTTCCAGGTACAACCCTGGGTACCTTGTACTTTCATTTTATTTTCCCTGATGACTTCAATTTTTCTTCATTTCATTATTTGGGTGATCACTTTTCATTCTACCCCTTTCTCATTCATTTCAATTCTGAGATTTTGAATATTTGACTCAAAGAATTATTTTATTTGAAAAAAAATTTAAAAGTATTTAGTTGTGTTTATTACAATTTTCCTCTGTTTTATGGTTGATTTTTAAGGGGAGATGACATTAGCTGCAATATTTTTTTCTCATTTACAGTTTTATTCCTGTAGTGACTTTGTAAGTACTTTTATATCATTTTTCTCTTCATCTTTAAATGTGTTGTATTTTTCTGAAACAGCATTAATAGGTGTTTGTAGACAAGACTTAGGGGTTTCATTGCATTTTATATTTCTTATGTCAGAAGAACTGTCTTCTGTTGGTATAGTAAAGTGTAGTTTCTTTAATCAGTGGATAACTGTTGTGAATTGATGTGTTTTTTCATTTGTGATTCTGATAATTGTCAAAAATTTCAGCTATTATTCTTTTTTTTTTTCCTCCAGCCTGAAGCTTACAAGGTATGTTTCTTCATTTCAAGTCACTCTTCTCTTCCCCAGAAATATATTTTCCCAAGCCTGGTATGACTCCAGTGCACTTCAAGCCCTTTCATTCCAAAGGTGATTAATGAAACCTGGCAACTAAATGCAGCACATAATCCTAAAACAGCTAGATATTGTCATGGGGGTGATTGGCAAAACTTGATTATGGACTGTGGATTATAGAATAGTATTGTATAGTATATCAATGTTAAATCTACCGAGTTTGAAAAATGTAATGTGGTTATATAATTTTTCTTAGGAGACATACAGTGAAGTATGAGATAAAAGAGCATCATGTGTGCGACTTCCTCTCAAATAATTCAGAAAAAATAATATTTATATATATCAACCTAAATGTTAACACTTGATTAATTTTGAATACTG
The DNA here is from genome assembly GCF_004348235.1 of Phoca vitulina. Taxonomy (NCBI): domain Eukaryota; kingdom Metazoa; phylum Chordata; class Mammalia; order Carnivora; family Phocidae; genus Phoca; species Phoca vitulina. Next base: position 11,660 of record NW_022590002.1, read on the forward strand.
TATATGAGTACTCCTTTACCCTTTCTGCAAAGTTTATGTAAGTTTTCACTTACTTATATCAAACAAAAAGTTGAAATAAGAAAACCTCTTCCTTTCAGTTTTTCAGTAGACAGATCCATAAGGCCTCAGAGTTATCAGTATTTCATTGCTCACAGTGGGATTCTTCAGTCAAGGTTTACTGTGTTTGTTTCCAACACCACTGGGTCCCTGCTGTCTTTACCTCTTTTGCCTACAGAAGCTTCTGCAGCCACAAGCCAGTAAGACATTTAAGTGACTAGTATGATGAATTGCTGGAAGCTGAGTGTGGACTAACATGAGAGAGAGATCGTACTGGGGGCAACATTCTCAGAGGGTCTCCCACACTTCTATGAGCTTTACCTCCATGAGCCCCAGCAGGTTCTCCTCCTGAAGATCTGAGGAAGATCCTCTCCAAGCTCTGGCTGGGGGAAGAGAATAATCCTTATGAAACACACTCATAACCTTCTTCATAACAAATGCCTCCTCTCTAGAATCAAAGCAAGAAACAGATTCTTAATTATAGAGAACAATCAGATGGTTACCAGTGGAGAAGGAGGTAGGGGGATGGGTTAAATAGGTGATGGGGATTAAGGAGTGCACTTGTGATGAACACAGGGTGATGTATGGAACTATTAAATTACTATATTGTACACCAGAAACTAATATAATGCTGTATGTTAACTAACTGGAATTAAAATAAAAATATTAAATTAAATTAAAATAAAAACTTCAAGTAAAAAAAAAAGTCTGCTCTCCAGAGGAAGACTTTGTCAGAGCCTTATCTTAGTTGGATAAGGGCATTCTTACCACTTTAGCCACGCTAGCATTCCTTTTTCAGTTACAGGGGAGAAAAAAACAGACAAACATAGTAAACACAGATCAGAGCTTTAAAGAAATAGATTGGGAATGTTGTGGCCTAGAAACAGAATGGGGAACAGGGAGGAATAAAAGCTGTATCACTGAAGAGCCACTTGTAAAGGCCACAAACTAGACAAAAGACTGAGATCTAATTATAAGATTATAGAATGTTTCTCTTCTCCCACACTTTATCATCACAGTGACAGAGCTCTAGTACTACATTAAATTATAGTAGAAAGAGCCACAAGACTTAGATTCTCCTTGAAGAGAAGTACTTAGGGAAACCCAAAGTCAACAGGGGAGATAAAAACAAGGACACTAGAGAAAGTCAGTTGATGCCTTTGGCTATGAAAAACATTAAATACAACCAAGGGTAGCAAAATTAATATAAATCCTCATACCAAAGGTCTATTTACCTTGGTTTCTATTACCTAACATATCAAGTCCAGATTTCAAGAGAAAATTACAATACATGGCAAAGGCAGAAAAAACAGTCTCAAGAGACAAATCATAGAAACCAGACTCAGGTTACAGAGATGTTGTAATGATCGAAAATGAAATTTAAAATAAGTATGATTAATATGTTAAGGATTCTATTGGTAAAAGTAGACAACATAAAAGAACAGCAGAGTAATGTAAACAGAGAGATGGAAACTCTAAGAAAAAAGCAAAAGAACATGTTAGATCAAAAGCATTGTAACACAGTTGTAGAAACACTTTGAAGGACTCATCAGTAGATTCAACACAACTAAAGAAAGAATCAATGATCTTAAAGATAGGTCAATAGAAACTTCCCCAACTGAAATTCAAAAAGAATAAAGAATAAAGAAAAAAAAGAATAGAACATCCAAGGAATGTGGGACAATTTCAAAAGATGTAACTTATGTATGATTGGAATACCCAAAGGAGAAGAAAGAAAGAACGGAGCAGAGGAAATATTTGAAGTAATAATGGCTGCAAGCTTTCCAAAATATAGAAAACAAATCAAAGATCCAGGAAGTTCAGAGTACACTAAACAGAATAAGTACCAAAAATAAATCCCATGTAAGCATGTCTTATTCAAACTGCAGAAAAGGAAAGACAAAGGGAAATCTTGAAAGAAACCAGAGGGGAAAAGCATCTTACATATAGAGGACCAAGGATAAGAATTACACCAAACTTATCAGAAAACCATGCAAGCTAGGAGGGAGTACTGTGAAATATTTAAAGTGTTGAAGAAGAAAAACCACCAACCTAGAATTCTATATCCAACATTATTCTTCAAAAGTGAAGAAGAAATACTTTCAGAAAATTTAAAAAGCTAAGAGAATTCATCACCAGCAGACTTACACTGCAAGAAATGTTAAAAGTTCTTCAATTAAAAGAAAAATGTTATAGGTCAGAAAATTGGATCTACATGAAAAAGCATCAGAGAATAAATAAAAGAAGGTAGAATAAAATCTTGTGTTTGTTATCTCCCCCATTGATCTAAATGATAATCGTTTGTTTAAATAAAAGAATAACAATGTATTGGGTGATTATATCACATTGATAAGTGAAATGAATGACAATAATTTCAGAAGAGACAGAAAGGAGGAATTTGGGTTACTTTCTACATGTGAGGTGGTATGTGGTATAGTGTTATATGAAGGAAACCGTAAATAAGTTAAAAATTCATATCGGTAACTTTACAGCATCACTAGAAACAGCTAAAAAGAGAAGTATTAGTGACATACTAAGATAAGAGATGAAATGGAATCATAAAAATTGCTTAATTAAAACCAGAAAAGTCAGAAAAAGAGGCCAAAGAAGAAACAAAGAACAAATGCATGAGTAGAAAATAATTACAAACATGGTAGATATTAATCCAATGATATCAATAATTACTTTAAATGTAAATGGTCTAACCACACCTTTTAAAATACAGAGATACAGGGGATTTAAAAAACTCAATTATATGTTGTTTACAATAAACTCACTTTTTAAAATTTAAAATCAATTAATTAACAAATAGTGTATTATTAGTTTCAGAGGTAGAGTTTAGTGATTCATCAGTTGCATATAACACCCAGTGATCATTACATCAAGTGCCCTCCTTAATGCCCATCATCCAGTTACCCCATCTTCCCGCCCTCCTTCCCTCCCACAACCCTCAGTTTTTTTCCTATAGTTAAGAGTCTCTTATGGTTTGTCTCCCTCTCTGATTTCATCTTATTTTATCTTTCCTTCCCTTTTGTCTTTCTTTGACTTATTTTGCTTATCATAGTACCTTCTAGTTCCATTCACATTGCAAATGGCAAGATTTCATTCTTTTTGATGGCTGAGTAATATTCCATCATATATATATAATATACCACACCTTTATCCATTTGTCAGTCAATGGACATCTCAGCTCTTTCTGTATTTTGGCTACTGTGGACATTGGTGCTATAAACATTGGGGTGCATGTGCCCCTTCAAATCACTATCTTTGTATTCTTTGGATAAATACCTAGTATTTATTTGCTGAGTCATAGGGTAGCTCTATTTTTATCTTTTTGAGGAACCTCCATACTGTTTTCCAGAGTGGCTGCACCAGCTTGCATTCCCACCAACAATGTAAGAGGGTTTCCCTTTCTCCCCATCCTTGCCAACATCTGTTGTCTCCTGAGTTTTTAATTTTAGCCATTCTGACTGGTGTGAGGCGGTATCTCATTGTGGTTTTGATTTGTATTTTCCTGATGCCAAGTGATGTTGAACATTTTTTCATGTGTCTGTTGGCCATTTGTATGTCTTCTTTGGAGAAATGTCTTTTCATGTCTTTGTGCCCATTTCTTGACTGGATTATTTGTTTTTGGGGTGTTGAGTTTGATAAGTTCTTTATAGGTTCTGGATACTAGCCCTTTATCTAATAAGACATTTTCACATATCTTCTCCCATTCTGTAGGTTGTCTTTGTTTTGTTGACTATTTCCTTTGCTGTGCAAAAGCCTTTTATCTTTTTTTGTTTTAATTTTATTATGTTATGTTAGTCACCATACAATACATCATTGGTTTTTGATGTGGTGATCCACAATCCATTGTTTTCGTATAACACCCAGTGCTCCATGCAGTACGTGCCCTCCTTAATACCCATCACCGGGCTAACCAATCCCCCCTCCCCCCTCCCCTCTAAAACCCTGTTTGTTTCTCAGAGTCCATAGTCTCTCATGGTTCATCTCTCCCTCCAATTCCCGCCCCCCCCCCAATTTTCCCTTCCTTCTCCTAATGTCCTCCATGTTATTCCTTATGTTCCACAAATAAGTGAAACCATATGATAATTGACTTTCTCTGCTTGACTTATTTCACTTAGCATAATCTCCTCCAGTCCCATCCATGTTGATGTAAAAGTTGGGTATTCATCCTTTCTGATGGCTGAATAATATTCCATTGTATATATGGACCACATCTTCTTTATCCATTCATCTGTTGAAGGGCATCTCGGCTCTTTCCACAGTTTGGCTATTACGGACATTGCTGCTATGAACATTGGGGTACATATGGCTCTTCTTTTCATGACATCTGTGTCTTTGGGGTAAATACCCAGTAGTGCAATTGCTGGGTCATAGGGTAGCTCTATTTTTAAATTTTTGAGGAACTTCCACACTGTTTTCCAAAGTGGCTGTACCAACTTGCATTCCCACCAACAGTGTAAGAGGGTTCCCCTTTCTCTACAACCTCTCCAACATTTGTTGTTTCTTTCCCTTTCCATTTTTGCCATTCTAACTGGTGTAAGGTGGTATCTCAGTGTGGTCTTGATTTGGATTTCCCTGATGGCTAATGATGATGAACATTTTTTCATGTGTCTGTTAGCCATTTGTATGTCTTCTTCAGAGAAGTGTCTTTTCATATCTTCTGCCCACTTTTTGATTTGGTTATTTGTTTTTTGGGTGTTGAGTTTGAGAAGTTCTTTATAGATCTTGGATACCAGCCCTTTCTCTGGAGTGTCATTTGCAAATATCCTCTCCCATTCTGTGGTTTGCCTCTTTGTTTTGTTGACTGTTGCCTTTGCTGTGCAGAAGCTTTTTATTTTGACAAAGTCCAAAAGTTCATTTTTGCTTTTGTTTCACTAGCTTTTGGAGATATATCTTGAAAGAAGTTGCTGTGGGCGATGTCAAAGAGGTTACTGCCTATGTTCTCCTCTAGGATTTTGATGGATTCCTGTCTCACATTGAGGTCTTTCATCCACTTTGAGTTTATCTTTGTGAATGGTGTTAGAGAATGGTCGAGTTTCATTCTTCTGCATGTGGCTGTCCAATTTTCCCAGCACCATTTATCGAAGAGACTGTCTTTTTTCTATTGCATGTTTTTTCCTGCTTTGTCAAAGATTATTTGACCATAGATTTGAGGGTACATATCTGGATTCTCTATTCTGTTCCATTGGTCTGTATGTCTGTTTTTGTGCCAGGACCATGCTGTCTTGGTGATCACTGCTTTGTAATATAGCTTGAAATCGGGCAATGTGATGACCCCAGCTTTGTTTTTCTTTTTCAACATTTCCTTGGCGATCCGGGGTCTTTTCTGATTCCATACAAATTTTAGGATTGTTTGTTCCAGCACTTTGAAAAATGTCATTAGAATTTTGATCAGGATGGCATTGAAGGTATAGATTGCTCTGGGTAGCATAGACATTTTAACAATGTTTATTCTTCTGATCCATGAACATGGAATATTTTTCCATCTTTTTGTGTCTTCTTCAATTTCTTTCTTGAGTGCTTTGTAGTTCCTAGAGTATAGATCCTTTACCTCTTTGGTTAAGTTTATTCCGAGGTATCTTATGGTTTTTGGTGCTATTGTAAATGGAATTGTTTCTCTAATTTCTCTTTCTACAGTTATGTTGTTAGTGTATAAGAAAGCAACTGATTTCTGTGCATTGATTTTGTATCCTGCCACATTACTGAATTGCTGGATGAGTTTCAGTAATTTGGGGGTGGAGTCTTTTGGGTTTTCCACATAAAGTATCATGTCATCTGCGAAAAGAAAGAGTTTGACTTCTTCTTTGCCAATTTGAATACCTTTTATTTCTTTTTGTTGTCTGATTGCTGTTGCTAGGACTTCTAGTACTATGTTGAACAATAGTGGCGAGAGTGGGCATCCTTGATGTGTTCCTGATCTTAAGGGAAAGGCTCTCAGCTTTTCCCCATTGAGGATGATATTCATTGTGGGTTTTTCATAGATGGATTTTATGAACTTGAGGAATGTTCCCTCTATCCCTATACTCTGGAGAGTTTTAATCAGGAAAGGATGTTGTATTTTGTCAAATGATTTTTCTGCATCAATTGAGAGGACCATATGGTTCTTCTCCCTCCTCTTATTAATGTGTTCTATCACATTGATTGATTTGCGAATGTTGAACCACCCTTGCATCCCAGGGATAAATCCCACTTGATCATGGTGGATGATCCTTTTAATGTATTGTTGGATCCTATTAGCTAGGATTTTGTTGAGGATTTTGGAATCCATATTCATCAGGGATATCGGTCTGAAATTCTCCTTTTTGATGGAGTCTTTGCCTGGTTTGGGGATTAAGATAATGCTGGCCTCATAGAATGAATTTGGAAGTTTTCCTTCTGTTTCTATTTTTTGAAACAGCTTCAGTAGAATAGGTATTATTTCTTCTTTGAATGTTTGGTAGAATTCCCCAGGGAATCCATCAGGCCCTGGACTCTTGTTTTTGGGGAGGTTTTTGATCACTGCTTCAATCTCGTTACTGGTTATTGGCCTATTTAGGTTGTCAATTTCTTCCTGTTTCAGTCTTGGCAGCTTATAGGTTTCCAGGAAGGCCTCCATTTCATCCAGATTGCTCAGTTTATTGGCATATAGTTGTTGATAATAATTTCTAAGAATTGTTTCTATTTCCTTGGTGTTAGTCGTGATCTCTCCCCTTTCATTCATAATTTTATTAATTTGGGTCCTTTCTCTTTTCTTTTGGATAAGTCTGGCCAGTGGTTTATTGATCTTATTAATTCTTTCAAAGAACCAACTTCTAGTTTCGTTGATCTGATCTACTGTGTTTCTGGTTTCTAATTCGTTGATTTCTGCTCTAATTTTAATTATTTCTCTTCTAATGCGTGGCTTAGGAGTCGTTTGTTGCTTTTTCTCTAGTTCTTTAAGGTGTAGAGTTAGTTGTTGAATTCGGGATTTTTCTATTTTTTTGAGTGAGGCTTGGATGGCTATGTATTTCCCCCTTAGGACCGCCTTTGCAGTATCCCATAGGTTTTGGACCGATGTGTTTTCATTCTCATTGATTTCCATGAATTGTTTAAGTTCTTCTTTGATTTCTTGGTTGACCCAAACATTCTTGAGCAGAGTGGTCTTTAGCTTCCAAGTGTTTGAATTTCTGCCAAATTTTTTCTTGTGATTGAGTTCCAGTTTTAGAGCATTGTGGTCTGAGAATATGCAGGGAATAATCTCAATCTTTTGGTATTGGTTGAGACCTGATTTGTGACCCAGTATATGGTCTATTCTGGAGAAAGTTCCATGTGCCCTCGAGAAGAATGAGTATTCTGTTGTTTTAGGGTGGAATGTTCTGTAAATATCTATGAGGTCCATCTGGTCCAATGTATCATTCAAAGCTCTTGTTTCCTTGTTGATTTTCTGCTTAGATGATCTGTCCATTGCCGAGAGTGGAGTATTGAGGTCTCCTACAATTAACGTATTGTTATCAATATGACTCTTTATTTTGGTTAACAGTTGGCTTATGTAGATGGCTGCTCCCATGTTGGGGGCATAGATATTTACAATTGTTAGATCTTCTTGTTGGATAGACCCTTTAAGAATGCTATAGTTTCCTTCTGTGTGTCTAATTACAGACTTTAGTTTAAAATCTAATTTGTCTGATATAAGAATTGCTACCCCAGCTTTCTTTTGAGGTCTGCTGGCATGAAAGATGGATCTCCATCCCTTTACTTTCAGTCTGGATGTATCTTTAGGTTCAAAATGAGTCTCTTGTAGACAGCATATGGATGGGTCCTGTCTTTTTATCCAATCTGCAACCCTGTGCCATTTTATGGGAGCGTTTAGGCCATTCACGTTGAGAGTGATTATTGAAAGATATGAATTAATTGTCATCATGTTGCCTGTGAAGATGTTATTTTTATAGATTGTCCCTGTAAATTTCTGTTGTATATCACTCTTGGGGTCTTTCTCCTTTTATAGAACCCCCCTTAATATTTCTTGCAGGGCCGGCTTAGTGGACACATATTCTTTCAGCTTGAAAGCTGAAAGGTCGTTGAAGCTCTGCATCTCTCCATCCATTCTAAATGAAAGCCTTGCCAGATAAAGTATTCTTGGCTGCATGTTCTTCTCATTTAGTACCCTGAATATGTGTTGCCAGGCCTTTCTGGCTTGCCAGGTCCCTGTGGATAGGTCTGACGTTATTCTGATGTTCCTCCCTCTGTACGTAAGGAATCTCTTCCCCCAACTGCCCTTAAGATGGTTTCCTTGGTTCTAAGATTTGCAAGTTTTACTATTACATGCCGGGGTGTTGGCCTGTTTTCCTTGATCTTAGGAGGGGTCCTCTCTGCCTCTAGGACTCGAATGTTTGTTTCATTCCCCAGATTAGGGAAGTTCTCAGCTACGATTTGCTCAAATACATCTTCTAGTCCTCTCTCTCTCTCCACTCCCTCTGGGATTCCAATTATTCTGACATTGGAACGCTTCATGGTGTCACTTATTTCTCTGATTCTATTTTCATGGATTCTGAGTTGTTTTTCCCGGCCTCCTCTTTTCCCTTTTTATCTATTATATTGTCTTCCAGGTCGCTTATTCTCTCTTCTGTCTCAGTTACCCTAGCTCTTAGATTACCTAGATTGGATTGGATCTCATTGATAGCATTTTTAAGTTCTGCCAATTCACCTTTCATTTCTGCCCTTAGAGACTCTATGTTGCCATTAATTGATTTCTCCATTCTAGCCATTGTCCTCACAATTGCTAGCCTGAATTCCATCTCCGACATCTTGGTTATATCTGCATCCATTTGTAAATCTGCAGCATAAGTCATAATCTCTGAGTCTTTTCTATTTTGGGGGCTCCTCCTCCTAGTCATTCTGTTGATGGGTGTTTGAGGGAATAGTAATAGAGTCCAAATTATTGACCAGAACCCAAGCAAGATGCACCTGTTTTCTTGGGACCTTAGAGTTGCTGGCCTCTTGTTTTCCCAGCCTATCTTCTGGGGGAGGGGCCTGCCATGCTGTTACTCAGGCAACCCTGTTCGGGCAGAGTTGCCCTGCCCCCTGTGGCAGGGAATGGGCTAAATGGGAATCAGTCTTTGGGGCTTTTGTTCTCTGGCGCCTTTCCCTGGCGGTTTTCCGCGTCTCTTCCACAAGTCAGAGCAGAAGAGACCGTTTCCAACCCTCTGCCTCAGAGCAGAGAGACCACAGTCTGTTCTTCAGTGAGCTCTCCAGGCCACACTGTCTCCATTTCTGTCCATGCTGCTATAAACTGCAGCAGCCTGGGTTGTGCGCCCCTCCGCAGCGCTACCAATCCTGTCTCCAGGTTGGGGCACGTCTCTGCCCTTTGTGCTTCTAAAACCGCCAGCTGCTCCCAGTTCGTGCGCGCGCGCTACTCCACCACTCCGGGTTTCCCCCCGGGGACTGCAGTTCATGTGCGCGTGACTCCATCGCCCCAGGTTTCTGTCTGGGGGGCTGCAGTTCGCATGCGCGTGACCCCGCGGCTCTGGTCCTCCACCCTGGGGGCTGCCCTAAAGTCCTTTCCCGACGCTACTGGTCTGCGAGTCTGTGCCCCTCCGCAGCATGCGAGGCTGTCACTCACTGGTGGTGTAGGATCCCCACGTCCAGGCACCCTCCCACTGCCGTTTATCCTCCGATATCTGCCCGCAGAATCACGGCTCTCCACTTCGTACCTCGAAACCAACTGCCTGTGATATTCTGTTTGTAGAGATCCAGATCTTCTTACATCTCAGGCTGGCTTCGTGGGTGCTCAGAGCGGTCTAGTAGATATCCAGCTCAATTCCGGGGACCAGCTGAAATAGGGTCCCCTACTCCTCCGCCATCTTTCCCCCCTCCTTCGACTGTCTTATTTCTTAAGGAAAATTATGTGAGGCTAAAATCTTAGACTCAGTCAAACTAACATTCAAGCAGGGAGAAATAATGATGGTTTCAGATTTATATAGATTTAGAAATTGACCATTCATATACCATCCCTAAAAGAATGACGTAGGAAATATTCCAGCAAAAACAAAAACAGAAAGGAAAAAAAGTCATTTAAAAAGAATAATTGGTCTTGAGGGGGAAAATAATGGTAGCAAATAAACACATGAATCCTATAGTGATTTCTAAATAAGTTTTGATGCACAATGAAAACATAAATAATAATCTGAACCAAAAGATAATAATAATAGCAACTCCAGAGAAGAGGAGAGCAGGACTCCAAGGAATAGAAATGTTTGGGGCATTCCCAAATATGGAGGTAACTGTGCCCCTTCCAAGTGAAAACAGGCCTGGGGCTAAATAAGAGGCTGAATTGCTAAGGACCTTATGTCAGATTTGCTCCTGTGGCCCTATTGTTCACTTACAGCACCTTCGTATCTTATTTCTATTGTCCCAACCCTTCAGCAAAGCCTTGTTAAGAATCATAGTCATGGTCTCAGCCATGCTGAGGGGAATTAGGAATAGTATTATGTCCCCTTCATGGCCAGGAGAAAGCAAGAGTGAGAGAGCAAGAGAGCAAGAATCAGAAACAGAATGAGAGAGAGAGAGAGAACACCAGATCAGCCATATTAAAAACTTCAGAAGAAGCAAGTTGACAAAGTGAGAGGAACAGAAAAAGACATCTGAGGATTGTCCCAGGGTGCACCCTGAGTGGCAAGAATCACCAGGTTCAAGTAGAGGCTAATTCCAGCAAGTTGTTGGGGGCTCATGATGGAAAAAGAGGTATGAAAGGGAAGTATAACCTGTTTTGTGGTCACCGAACAGTAACACAGGGGAATTACAGGTTACAGTAAGAAATTTTATCCTAGTCCCAGCTTAATTATTCAGGAAGCCACAAATGCCACTGAGATCATAAGATGCTCTCAAAAGAGGAAAACTATCATTTCTGCACTCTGTGGCTCAATTAAGAAAACCATTAAGTCAGGTGAAAGCAGATTCTCATCAATATGAGGCTGCCAGTGAAACCTTAAGCATCCCTATTTTCTTGGACCCACATAAATCTGATTGCATGTAGACAACATGGGTTACACCAGATTCTGTGCTTCTCACTGGAGAAAGGACAAGTTGAAATTCTTCTCAAATAATAATTTGAATTAGAGGAAAAAGGCTAAGAAGTAGAAAAATAAACATCATTGGGCTCTTTTAAATCATGTCATCTAACCACTTGTTCTTCAGTTGAAGAAATGGAAATTTTTTTCAGAGAATTAAAAAATTCTTTAATTAAAAATTAAAGAGAGGTGTGGCTCAGTCAGTTAAGTGGCTGCCTTCAGCTCAGGTCATGATCCCAGGGTCCTGGGATCGAGCCCTGCGTTGGGCTCCCTGCTAAGCAGAGAGCCTGCTTCTCCCTAAGCCTGCCATTCTGCCTGCTTGTGTACTCTCGCTATCTCTCTGTCAAATAAATAAATGAAATCTTTAAATAAATAAATAAATAATTAAATAATAAACAAAATAAAATAAATAAAAAAGTAAAGAGAATTTGGGGCACCTGTGTGGCTCAGTTGGTTAAGCATCTGCCTTCACCTCAGGTCATAATCCCAGGGTCCTGGGTTTGAGCCCCACATCGGGCTTCCCACTCAGCAAGGAGCCTGCTTCTCCCTCTGCCTGCTGCTCCCCCTGCTTGTGCTCTCTCTCCCTCTCTGACAAATAACTAAATAAAATCTTTTAAAAAAGTAAAGAGAATTTAATTCTTTAAAAATTTAAGAAATTTAATTCTTTTATTAAAAATTAAATAGAGTAGGGGCACCTGGGTGGCTCAGTCAGTTAGGCATCTGCCTTCAGCTCAGGTCCTGGGATGGAGCCCCTCTTCAGTCTCCCTGCTCAGTGGGGAGCCTGCTTCTCCTGCTCCCTCTGCTCTTCCCCACCTTGTGCTCTCTGGCACTCTCTCTCTTTGTCAAGTAAATAAATAAAATCTTTTTTAAAAGTCTGTTAAAAAAATTAAATTGAGTAAAAATGCTTTTCCTACATATTGACATCTAAAAAGTAAGAAGCAATAAATAGTAATTATAAATTTTAGATTACACTATTATTATACCCATAAAAAAAGGATATGTAATCCTATGTCAACAAGTGAATGAAAATCACTTGATTCCCTCATCTGCCCTCTCTTTTGGAGTAACCAATCATGTTTTATACTTTTATCTCCTTTGTTGGGTTTTTTAGCTATAATATATTATGTAATTATTTAGTAATTGCTCTAAAGATTACAATATGTACCCTTAACTTAAACGTATTCTATACCAACTCAAGTGTAATATTATAACCTTTAGGCAGTGAATTCCCATTCCCACCTTTGCACTATTATTGCCATACATTTTACTTCTTCATATGTTAGAAACCCTACAATACACTTACCATTTGTTTGCTCCAAACAGTCAAGCATCCTTTAAATAAATTAATAAATTTAAAAAGTCATTTATATTTGTTTACATATTTACTATTTTGATTGCTCTTCATTCTCTCAGGCAGGTCCAAATACCCTCTGGTACAATTTCCTTCATCCTGAAGACCAATTCTCTTAACATTTCTTGTAGTGTAAGCCTATGGTGACAGATTCTCTAAGCTTTTGTTTATCTGAAAGTGCCTACTTTCACTTAAAAAAAAATTCAATGAATACAGAACTCAAAGTTGACAGGGTTTTTTTTTTTTTTTTCCTCTTTCAAGCAATTTAAAAATGTTATTCTATGGCTTTCCATTGCATTGTTTCTGGTGAGAAGTTGCTGTTAATTTTGACCATTGTTCCCCTATAAGATATATAGCTCTTGGGATTTTCTCTATCCTTGATTCTCAGATAATTTACTGTAATGTACCTTGTCATGGCCTTTTTTGTGTATATGCTATTTAGGGTTGATATTTTTCATTAAATTTGGAAGTTTTAAAGTCATTATTTTCTAATTATTTTTCTATCTTCTCTCCTTTTGAGATTAAATTATATATGTCATGCCACCTAATGTCTCTCTTGATGTTGGTTCAATTCACTTTAAGTTTTAGTATTTTTCTCTCTGTGCTTCAGATTCTATAGTTTATCTTCAAGATCACTGAAATTTTCCTCAGCAAGCTTCTAATCTTCTGCTAAGCCCATCAGCAAAATTTCCATTCCAGATTTGTATTTTTCAATTCTAAAATCTCTATTTGTTTTTTTAATCATTTTTTTATACTGGCATTCTCCATCTCTCCTCTCATTGTGTGAATATTTTCCCATAAATTCTTGGACATAATAATAATAACTGTTTAGAAGTGTTTGTCTACTAATTCCAAATCTGTCATCTCTAGGTCTATTTCTATTGACTTGTTTTCCTTGATTGTGGGTCACTTATTCCCATTTTTCAAGGCATAGGTAGAACAAATTAAACACAAATAGCAAGATGGTAAACTTAGACTTAACTACATCAATAATTATATTAAAAATAAACAGAATAGGGGCTACCCTCCATTGAAAATGTAGGAAACTGCAATCTACTTCAACTTAGAATGTAGCATATTAGAATGCCACTCCCTAACAATAAAAAAATTTAGGGTAATCCACAAAATCATATCTTTTATTGAGCCCATCAGAGAACTGAAGTCTTAATGCAATTTTTGAATTCCAAAGAGTTAGAAGATCCTTTAAGAAACATCAAAACAAGGGAGAAGCAAGCTGGCAGAGGAGTAGGTGACCTAAATTTCATCTGGTCCCAGGAATTCAGCTAGATAGTTATCAAACCATTCAGAACACCTACAAACTCAACAGGAGATCAAAGAAAAGAATAGCAGCAATCCTATGAACAGAAAAGTGACCACTTTCTGGAAGGTATGACGTGCAGAGAAGTGAATCCTAGGCGGTATTTGGGAAGATAGACTGCTACCGGCAAGTGATAGAGCAGTGGAGCACAAAATCAGAATTTTAGAAGTCAGCTCTGCTGAGGGACATTACTCCAGTGGCTAAGTGGGGGGTGAAACACTTGCTGGGACAATGTGGTCTCAGGACCCTTGGGGTCACAGATGACCCAGGGTGTCTGGGTGTGGCAGAGCTCCCAGGTATCAGAGCGGGGAAGCCGGCTGCAGAGACGGAGCCGAGGAATGGGCTCTCAGCTCGGGGTTGCCATAAACTGTGATCTGCGGCACAGTCAGGACACTGCTCTTTGAGCAGGGACCCCAAAAAGCGGCAGATCGGGGGAGAATCCCCTTTCTTCCCCCAGGAGGAGTGGCACGGGAGCACACCACAGGAATCTGCTAGGTTTGGAGACTCCAAACAGGGTTGTGTGTGGGAGACAGAAACGCTCAGTCAGAGGCTAGGTGAGCACGGAGTGCGGCCAGAGACTGGGGAGACAGGAGTGATTAACTGCTTTTCTCTGGGAGCTCACTGAGGAGTGGGGCCCCAAGTTCTCAGTTCCTCTGGGCCCAGAGATTGGGAGGCAGCCATTTTCATTATTGTCGTCCAAAACTGTACAGAAAGCTTTCAGGGAACAAAAGCTCCCGAGAGCAAACCTGAGCAGATTACATAGCCTGGCCCTTGGCAAGGGCGGTGCAATTCCAACTCAGGCAAAGACATTTGAGAATCACTGCAAACAGACCCCTCCCCCATAAGATCAGCAAGAACATCCAGCCAAGGGGCGCCTGGGTGACTCAGTTGGTTAAGCGGCTGCCTTCGGCACAGGTCATGATCCCAGCTTCCTGGGATCAAGCCCTACATCAACTCTGTGCTCAGCAGGGAGCCTGCTTCTCCTTCTCCTTCTGCCTGCCTGTCTGCCTACTTGTGATCTCTCTCCCTCTCTATCAAATAAATAAATAAAATCTTAAAAAAATAAAAAAAAAGAACATCCAGCCAAGACCAAGTTTACTGATCAATGAGAATGGCAAAACCCCGAAGCTAGGGGAATACAGCACATAGAATTCATGGCTTTTTCCCATGATTCTTTAGTCTAGTCTTTCAAAGTTAATTTTTTTAATTTTCTTTATTTTTTCTTTTTCTATTTTTTTAGTTGAATTTTTCTTCTTCCCTTTTTCAACCAAAATCTTATCAATTCCTTTTTTAAAATCTTCTTTAATTTTTATTTTTACAATCATATTGTATCCCTTCCTTGTATTTAACCTTATTTTTTGTGTATATATATATATATATAAGTTTTTCTTCCTTAAAATTTTGGGATACAGTTTCTTCTAACAGACCAAAATATACTCTAAATCCAGTGTATGATGTGGTCCTAGTCTCCCTCCTGATTACATTCTCTCTCTGTTTTTTAATTTTTTTTCATTCTTTTTTCAACCAACTTCTTATCAATTCCTTTTTTAAAATCTTTTATAATTTTCATCTTTACAGTCATATACCATCCCTTCATTGTATTTACCCTTATTTTTGTATGTACATAAGTTTTTCTTTCTTTAAAATTTTGGGAGGCAATTTCTTCTAACAGACCAAAATCCACCCACAATCTAGTGTGTGGCTCTGTTCTATTCACCAGCCTCATCATATTCATTATTTTTAATTTCCCTTTCTTTTCCTCTTAGTTTCAGTTCTCTTCTGATTTGTTTAGTGTATATTTTCCTGGGGTCGTTGTTACTCTTTTAGCATTTGGTTCTCTCATTCATCTATTCTCCTCTGGACAAAATGACAAGACAGAAAAAAATCACCTCAAAAAAAAGAACAAGAGGGAGTACCGACTGCCAGGGACCTAATCAATACGGACATTAGTAAGATGTCAGAACTAGATTTCAGAATGACGATTATAAAGATACTAGCTGGGCTTGAAAAAAGCATGGAAGATATTAGAGAAACCCTTTCTGGAGAAATAAAAGAACTAAAATCTAACCAAGTCGAAATCAAAAAGGCTATTAATGAGGTGCAATCAAATATGAGGCTCTGTTAGGATAAATGAGGCAGAAGAGAGAATTAGTTATACAGAAGACCAAATGATGGAAAATAAAGAAGCTGAGAAAAATAGAGATAAACAACTACTGGACCATGAGGGCAGAATTTGAGAGATAAGTGATACCATAAGATGACACAATATTAGAATAATTGGGATCCCAGAAGAAGAAGAAAGAGAGAGAGGGGCAGAAGGTATATTGGAGCAAACTATAGCAGAGAACTTCCCTAATTTGGGGAAGGAAACAGGCATCAAAATCCAGGAGGCACAGACAATCCCCCTCAAAATCAACAAAAATAGGTCAACACCCCGACATCTAATAGTAAAACTCACAAATCTCAGAGACAAAGAGAAAATCCTGAAAGCAGCTCGGGAGAAGAGATATGTAACCTACAATGGTAGAAGCATTAGATTGGCAACAGACCTATCCACAGAGACCTGGCAGGCCAGAAAGGACTGGCAGGATATATTCAGAGCACTAAATGAGAAAAATATGCAGCCAAGAATACTATATCCAGTTAGGCTGTCATTGAAAATAGAAGGAGAGATAAAAAGCTTCCAGGACAAACAAAAACTAAAAGAATTTGCGAACACTAAACCAGCCCTATAAGAAATATTGAAACGGATCTTCTAAGCAAAGAGAGAGCCTAAAAGCAACATAGACCAGAAAGGAACACAGACAATATACAGTAACAGTCCCCTTACAGGCAATACAATGGCACTAAATTCATATCTTTCAATACTTACCCTGAATGTAAATGGGCTAAATGCCCAATCAAAAGACACAGGGTATCAGATTGGATTAAAAAACAAGACCCATCGATATGCTGTCTGCAAGAGACTCATTTTAGACCCAAAGACACCTCCAGATTTAAAGTGGGGGGAGAACCATTTACCATGCTAATGGACATCAAAAGAAAGCTGTGGTGGCAATCCTTATATCAGACAAAAGATTTTAAACCAAAGACTATAATAAGAGATGAGGAAGGACACTACATCATACTTAAAGGGTCTATCCAACAAGATCTAACAATTGTAAATATCTATACCCCTAACATGGGAGCAGCCAATTATATAAACCAATTAATAACAAAATCAAAGAAACACATCGACAATAATACAATAATAGTAGGGGACTTTAACACCCCCCTCACTGAACTGGACAGATCATCTAAGCAAAAGATCAACAAGGAAATAAAATTTTTAAATGGCACACTGGACCAGATGGACTTCACAGATATATTCAGAACATTCCATCCCAAAGCAACAGAATACACATTCTTCACTAGTGCCCATGGAACATTCTACAGAATAGATCACATCCTGGGTCAAATATCAGACCTCAACCAGTACCAAAAGATTGGGATCATTCCCTGCATATTTTCAGACCACAATGCTTTGAAACTAGAACTCAATCACAAGGGGAAAGTTGGAAAGAACTCAAATACATGGAGGCTAAAGAGCATCCCACTAAAGAATGAATGGGTCAACCAGGAAATTAAAGAAGAATTTAAAAAATTCATGGAAACCAATGAAAATGAAAACACAACTGTTCCAAATCTTTGGGATACAGCAAAGGCAGTCCTAAGAGGAAAGCATATAGCAATACAAGCCTTTCTCAAGAAACAAGAAAGGTCTCAAATACACAACCTCATCCTACACCTAAAGGAGCTGGAAAAAAGAACAGCAAATAAAATAAAGCCTAAGCCCAGCAGGAGAAAAGAAATAATAAAGATCAGAGCAGAAAGCAATGAAATAGAAACCAAAAGAACAGTAGAACAGATCAACGAAACAAGGAGCTGGTTCTTTGAAAGAATTAGCAAGATTGATAAAGCCCTGGCCAGACTTATCAAAAAGAAATGAGAAATGACCCAAATCAACAAAATCATAAACGAAAGAGGAGAGATCACAACCAACACCAAATAAATACAAACAATTACAAGAACATATTATCAGCAACTATATGCCAGCAAATTAGATAATCTGGAAGAAATGGATGCATTCCTAGAGACGTATCAACTATCAAAACTGAACCAGTAAATTATAGAAAACCTGAACAGACCCATAACCAGTAAGGAAATTGAAGCAGTAATCAAAAATCTCCCAACAAACAAGAGCCCAGGGCCAGATGGCTTCCCAGGGGAATTCTACCAAACATTTAAAGAAGAATTAATACCCATTCTTCTGACACTGTTCCAAAAAATAGAAATGGAAGGAAAACTTCCAAACTCGTTTTATGAGGTCAGCATTACCTTGATCCCCAAACCAGACAAAGACCCCATAAAAAGGAGAATTACAGACCAATATCCTTGATGAACATGGATGCAAAAATTCTCACCAAAATAGTAGCCAATAGGATCCAACAGTACATTAAAAGGATTATTCACCAAGACCAAGTGGGATTTATCCCTGGGCTGCAAGGTTGGTTCAACATCCACAAATCAATCAATGTGATACGATACATTAATAAAAGAAAGAACAAGAATGATATGATCCTCTCAATAGATGCAGAAAAAGCATTTGACAAAGTACAGCATCCTTTCTTGATCAAAACTCTTCAGAGTATAGGCATAGAGGGTCCATACCTCAATATCATAAAAGCCATCTATGAAAAACCCACCGCGAATATCATTCTCAAGGGGGAAAACCTGAAAGCTTTGCCCCTAAAGTCAGGAACACGGCAGGGATGTCCACTATCACCAATGCTATTCAACATAGTACTAGAAGTCATAACCTCAGGAATCAGACAACAAAAAGAAATAAAAGGCATCCGAATCGGCAAAGAAAACATCAAATTCTCATTTCTCACAGATGACATGATACTCTATGTGGAAAACCCAAAAGACTCCACCCCAGAATTGCTAGAACTCATACAGGAATTCAACAATGTGGCAGGATATAAAATCAATGCACAAAAATTAGTTGCATTTCTATACACTGAGACAGAAGAAAGAGAAATTAAGGAGTTGATCCCATTTACAATTGCACCCAAAACCATAAGGTACCTAGGCATAAACCAAACCAAAGAGGCAAGGGATCTGTACTCAGAAAACTATAGAACACTCATGAAACAAATTGAGGAAGACACAAAGAAATGGAAAAACATTCCATGCTCATGCCTTGGAAGAACAAATATTGTGAAAATGTCTATGCTACCTAGAGCAATCTATACATTCAATGCAATCCCTATCAAAATACCATCATCTTTTTTTCAGAAGTAGAATAAATAATCCTAAAATTTGTATGGAACCAGAAAAGACCCCAAATAGCCAAAGGAATGTGGAAAAAGAAAACCAAAGCTGGTGGCATTAAAATTCTGGACTTCAACCTCTATTACAAATCTGTAATCATCAAGACAGTATGGTACTGGCACAGAAATAGACACGTAGATCAGTGGAACAGAATAGAGAACTCAGAAATGGATCCTCAACTCTATGGTTAACTAATCTTTCACAAAGCAGGAAAGAATGTCCAATGGAAAAAAGATAGTCTCTTCAACAAATGGTGTTGGGAAAATGGGACAGCCACATACAGAAGAATGAAACTGTACCATTTCCTTACACCATACTCAAAAATAGACTCAAAATGGATGAAAGACCTAAATGTGAGACAGGAGTCCATCAAAATCCTTGAAGAGAACACAGGCAGCAACCTCTGTGACCTCGGCCACAGCAACTTCTTGCTAGACACGTCTCCAAAGGCAAGGGAAACAAAAGCAAAAATGAACTATTGGGACTTCATCAAGATAAAAACTTTTGCACAGCAAAGGAAACAGTTGACAAAACCAAAAGACAACCAAGAGAATGGGAGAAGATATTTGAAAATGTCTTATCAGATAAAGGGCTAATATCCAGAATCTATAAAGAATTTATCAAACTCAACACCCAAAGAACAAATAATCCAATTAAGAAATGGGCAGAAGACATGAACAGACATTTCTCCAAAGAAGACATGCAAATGGTCAGCAGACACATGAAAAAATGTTCAACATCACTCAGCATCAAGGTAATACAAATCAAAACCACAATGAGATACCACCTCACACCAGTCAGAATGGCTAAAATTAACAACTCAGGAAATAACGGATGTTGGCAAGGATGGGGAGAAAGGGGAACCCTCTTACACTGTTGGTGGAATGCAAGCTGGTGCAGCCACTCTGGAAAACAGTATGGAGGTTCCTCAAAAAGTTGAAAGTAGAGCTACCTTACAACCCAGCAATTGCACTACTGGGTATTTATCCCAAAGACACAAATGTGGTGATCCAAAGGGGCACCTGCACCCCAGTGTTTATAGCAGCAATGTCCACAATAGCCAAACTATGGAAAGAGCCCAGATGTCCATTGACAGATGAATGGATAAGGATGTGGTATACACGCACACACACACACACACACACACACACACACACACACAATGGAATACTACTTAGCCATCAAAAAAATGAAATCTTGCCATTTGCAATGACGTGGGTGGAACTAGAGGGTATTATGTCAATCAGAGAAAGACAATTATCATATGATCTCATTCATATGTGGAATTTAAGAAAATTTAAAAAACAGAGGATCATAGGGGAAGAGAAGAAAAAAAACAAGACAAAATCAGAGAGGGAGACAAACCACAAGAGACTCTTAATCATAAGAAACAAACTGAGGGTTGCTGGAGGGGAGGGTGGAGGGGAGGTGGGGTAACTGGGTGATGGACATTAAGGAGGGCACATGATGTAATGAGCAATGGGTGTTATATAAGACTGATGAATCACTGACCTCCACTTCTGAAACTAATAATACATTATATGTTAATTAATTGAATTCAAATAAAAGCAAAAATAATTAAAATTAAAAATTAAAAAAGAAAACATGGGAGAATATCTTCATGACTCTGGGATAAGAAAAGATTTCTTAGGACACTGAAAGCACTAATTGTAAAAATATATTGATAAATTCAATTTCATCAAAATTACATACTTCAGCTCATCAAAAACCTATAAGAGAATGAATACTTAAAGCTCAAAGGCTCAATTTTCACAATACATATATCTAATAAAGAACTTTTATCCAGAATATATTAAGAATCTGTATACTTAATAGTGAAAAGACAGCCATATTTTTTTAAATGGTCAAAACCTTGAACAGACATTTCCAAAAGAAAGATATGAAAATAGCCAATAAGTACATGAAAAAGTGCTTGATGTCATTAATCACAAAGGAAATTCAAATTAAAACCATGGTGAAACATCACTCCAAACTCACTAGAATGGCTAGAATTAAAGACTAACAGCTGTTGGTCTGAATGTTGGTTAAATGTTGGCAGGGATGTGGAACAATCTGACAGTTGCCCTTCCCAACCCCAAATTTATATTCTAGTACAGTGAGACAGACAATAAATAATAAATAAAATAAAAATAAGTAAATATACAAAATGCATAAAATATGAAACAAATAAATGTAGAGCATATTAGAAGTTGATAAATGCTGTGGAAAATGAGCAGATGATGGGAGACTGGGAATACAAAAGATCTGCACTAACATGGGTTGAAATTGCAAGTAGGGAGATTAGCATTACAGGCTTCCCTCCCACTATCCAAAAGTAAAGTGTCCCTATGAAACATTTCATAAGCTGGACTGGTGTAAAGCAAGGAAACAATTACCATTAATTTACATGGAAAAGTTTTTGAGCATTCCCAGACCCCAAAAATAACCTGTCTTAGACTTTTCTAATACCTTAGGACACACCTTGCTAACAGGTGCACAAAATAGATCGAGATAAAGCACAGATGCTCACAAACACAGTTCAGAGCTCTGGATGCTAGAGATGCTGAGTGTGGTTCCCAGGGAAGGAGCTTGGCATTGCCACCTTCACTGCTCAGGGTGTGTGCTGCCTCTATAATGATTCACAAATGCAGAAAGCTAATTCACCTTTTTTTCATAAAAGACAAAATCCTCTTCAGATTTCTCTTGGTTAGTGAAAACAGGTACTAATATAGGCCTTTTGTAAAAGTGAAGTGGAGTAATGCAAACTTTTGAAAAGCAGGGATATTGCCTGAAAAGGTGATATTTGAGCAAAAACTTGAAGAAGGTAAGGGATAGATCCAAGGGAAGAGCATTACACACAGAATGGAGAACTATATCCTAAAACAGAAGTGTACCTGACATGTTTGAGAAATAGCATGGAGGCCAGAATGGCTGGAAGAGAGTGAAGAGGAGAGAAAATAGAGATAATACACCTGGCATGTGGGAAAAGCAAATCAGGTACAGCCTTTTAAGCCTTGAAAGATTTTCAAAATAAGAGTGAAATGATCTGGATTATGTTTTTAAAGAGCTAATCTGATTGATCTATTACCTACAGATAGATGCTGATGATAGATGATGATGATAGATAGATAGATAATTAGATAGATGATAGATAGATGATAGATAGATAGATGATAGATAGATATAGATGATAGATAGATGATAGATAGATTAGATAGATAGATGATAGATAGATAGATAGATAGACAGATATAGATAGATGATAGATATATAGATAGGTAGATAGATGATAGATAGATGATAGATAAAGATGATAGATAAATAGATAGATGATAGATAAATAGATGATAGATGATGATAGATGATAGATAGATGACAGATAGATAATAGATGATAGATAAACATGGTTTTGTACACACACACATCTATCTTTTTCATAAAAAGATGCTTCTGATTATTTGTCTCCTTGTCTTTCAGAATACCATTCCCTATTTAATATAAATGGAAAGGTCTCTGTAATTTACTCAGCAAACATCAATGAGTCTCCACTAGGTGTGAGGCACTATCCATGATGCTGAAGATGCTGAAGAAACAAGTTAAAAGTTTGCTTCTCTTATGGAAAAAAATCAAGAAATAGTAAACCAGAAAATAAACAATAAAATAATCAGTTATAGTCAATACAGTGGAGGGAAGTAGAAGAGACAGATGAAGTAGAAAGTAACTTGATGCCTACTTTAGAGAAGATGGTTGGGAAAAGCCACTCTGAAAAAATAGCAATTGAGCTAAGACCTAAGAAGCTATTCATGCAATGGTGAAGGGAGGAACAGAGGGAATCTCTTATGCACAGATCTTAAAGCAAGAAAAAAAAATTTAGCCTGGTCAAATGACTCAAAATCTTAGTGTGCTAGATCATATTGGTTATGGGGGAACTGGAGACTGAGGTAGGGCCCAGATCCTGTGGTTTGAACTCAGACTATAGTAAAAGAGAAGGTGTGGACAGACTGAGTTCAGAATGGGACTGAATGAACTGAGAAAGGGAAGTCTAAGGCTTTTATATGGACTTGGTCACCTATGCCTTTTGTTCTAGGTCTTGCTACAGGGAAGATGGCCTTCAAGCCTATGGAAGCTTTAAGTGCTTATTTGGTAAATATCTTTGTCAAAGGCATACTTTGAAATTCCACGCAACTGTCTTTCATGAGTGCTTAAAGCTCCCTAGAAAAACTTCAGACAGCAGGATTTTTAAATAAAGCAGCTTTTTTTTTCTTGCCTCTGAAACTGGGACACCATGCCCTGGGTTTGTTTGCCAGGTCAGTGGCATCTAAAGTAAAAAGGTGAAAGTAAGTACAGCCCAACAAAAAGAGGACAGTGTAGAAGCAGAACACAGCAAAGGCTCAATTTATCCAGCATCACCGAGTAATAATGATTCTGTGTAAGGGATCTTTCCAGTTATCATTGAGCTAAAAAAAAAAAAAAGAAAAGAAAAGAAAAGAAAAACCTTCTCAAAGTAAGCAGCACTACTTAGATTAGACTTATTTAACAATTTTATTAAACAGAGCATAGATTTTAGAGTCAACGTGTGTAATGCAAATACCAGCTGTTCACTGTGTATTGTGTATCCATGAGCCAAGGCACTTGAATTCTCAAAATGTCTATTTCCTCATTTACAAAGAAAGTAATATATCTCCAGCATGTTTTTGTTGTGGGAATTAAGTGAGCTAATTTGTAAAGAACCTGTACGTAAAATGTCAATACTCTCTGGTAGCCAATGGGTATTTTGTAATATCATCCACGGCATAAATAGACACTGTCAAGTTGTACAAATAATATAAATCATGCAGCTAGAATATAATGTGATTGAGGAGTCTCTCAATAACAGTTGGTATACTACAGAAAATCACAGAAAAGCCCCCTGCTACTTTCTTTGTTAGAACACCTACACACTGCGGCTGAGGTCGAAGAGGTTGCTGCCTGTGTTCTCCTCCGCAGTGTGTAGGTGTTCTAACAAAGAAAGTAGCACCCCGATGTTTATAGCAGCAATGTCCACAATAGCCAAACTGTGGAAAGAGCCAAGATGTCCATCAACAGATGA